>NC_069136.1:20043214-20280714 GCF_026914265.1 Mya arenaria
AGGCTGTAGGCCACATGCCTACATACTTTTGTACCGCAGATAGAAATTATGTATCGTTAGATCTACTTTTAGACATGAAATGTTAAAAACATTCATGCGCAGCAGGTATAAAATGGGACGAATGGTGTTATGCGGTTCGAAATAGTGCCCTTTAAAAGACAGCTATAGTTAAATACTTTCCAAATATTGCAACATAAATGTGAATTTGGAAGCAAGCCGACGAATCTCAAAAAGTATAGGTAAAGAACATACAGGAATAGATAACTATTCGCGGAAAATGATGGAACTGTGTTTAAATTTCCCTTATACAAATTGTCAAAACATACTCAGCCAATATCGGGTTATATTTTATTTACTTAACTCTAGCAATAAACTTGATATAAGAAAGCAATATTCATGTAACATCCTTTTTTTCACTTTTTTACACAGAGTACAAAACAATACATATACATTAGGACAATTAAGGCATAATTACAATACTAGGTTTTATATCTGTATCTTTATACACGCTCATTAATGTCATAAAGAAGTCTTAGTTCATCGAATTCGTAGCAAGAATTGATTCTTTAATCGTAAATGTGTTCAAATATCTTTTTAATTTTCTAATACCATACATATGATGCGATCATGTTGCTTAAGATATATGTTATCCCATACACTTTTGCTTATAGTGACATTAGTATCTCCATCGTGATAAAAATGATCCATGACATAAATACGTTGTCTAAAAAGTTATTTTCAAAAGAAATTTGTTTAATATCGTGATTGTATAAATTGTATTCAAAGATCAGATCGTTTCCATATTTTTTAACAAATATTTTGAGCATAATATATTTTCCAATCCCCATTATTATATGAGTTTTGATATAGTTGTATCCATGGGTTTTAATAGAGCTAATGAGTTAGATAGTTCTATATCTGTTAGTTTTAGACGTGCATATTCATAGTTTTAACATTTTAAATTAGTTCATCTGAACCGGTTTATTGTCTCATGAAGCCTAAAAAAACTGTTATTTTAATGTCGTGTATGAATCGTTTTCTTGGGTAAGAAAGTTCTGCAAGACGGTATATAAGTTTCGGAAGTGCTAAGGTTTCAACGACCATACCTTATCCCATAATTGTGAAATTTCTATGCTGCCACTGTTTTAAGACGATTCTTATTACCATACTTTTGGTTTCTATGTCCTTTTACATATCTGATTGTCCGCTATTTGCAAAAGTCACGTATACCGTAGTTGCGCTATCCGAAACCCATATAAATCTCAAAGTATTACAGAAGTGTTTTGTTTTTTTTTATTCTCAATGATCCCACTCTACGTATTTTAGATTTGTCAATAATGAGGTTTAGGCCCGAACACTCAGCGAACGTTTCTCGTTTCTTTATAATAATTTCTACTATCATTGTTAGAGAAAATCGAATCGTCTGCATGATTTTCTTTTATAGTTTTAACATTAATTTGAACTTCTTTAATTTGAGGATTGTTTGCAATTGAGTTAGACAGACAGCAATGTCGCAGACGATGGGCAACCATGTGGGAAATAAATTCTTCTATTTTCTTAAATTTCTCTATATTTATATCTATAAAATTTCTAGATGAATTGCATATATAAACATATTTATATATATCGAAATACGAACAAATACTATACACAATCTTTTGAATACAATTTGCTTATTGATAAGTTATTACTTGAGAAAGTGTTGTTGTTTTTTTGAGCAATAATTTTTATGAATACCAAATAGAGAAGTATATCAACCCGTGGTGTTATCCAGAAAAGTAGCACATTGATTGAGATTGAGAAATAAATGAAGCATTTGTTTTCATGTGGTTTTGGAGCCTACCTTTTTCTCAATTCTTGACTTGTACAAAATGTTGGTATATATTTTCGAGGCACCTCAAGGAGTTTGGTGGCGTGTTGACGTAGAATACCTCAGCGGAGACAGGAATCTCAACTAGATTAAGAGATAGAACTCTGTTCAATGCCGTATTTCACTTTTTTCTCTATGTTGTGGTTAACGGCTGCTCTTAGCTGGATAGATAGCATTGTTAGTGTGTCTATTATGTGTTCTCCCTTCTAAACCAATGCCAAAAATGCAGATAATTTAATCTAGAGGAGGAATCCCTTCAAATCAAATGAGATAATTTCTTCAAGTTTAATACAAATTGCTACTGACCTTTATGAATTCAGTTCTGAACGAAAACAAAACAACTAACAGCTGCTTTCAATAAACGGTAGCTTTGTTGCATCTAATGCTTGGATGTTGATGGGATATGACATCTTGACATCTTAGCTGAAATTGAAATGTTCTTAGAAAAGATTACGTCTGTAGATCTCAAGCAGGCTTACAAATATTCCTGTCAATCCAAGTCTCACATGCGACGTTGCAATATAATCACAGTATTAAAATGGGACACATAAGACAGATAACAAGGGTTCTCTTTTCAACAACGATGTTTATGTCAAAATAATGAATGGATCAACATATTAAGGAATTATTACTCATGATCAAAACTTCAATTGAATTTATTGACGATAATCAACTTTAGGAAACGACTTTCGGTAAAGCCACCTCCCCAAACTATCCAGCAGTAACGAAAACAAACACACATATCAATCTGCTAAATAAACCTGTGTGTATCTCCTCTGTCATAATAAGTATGAAACTATTACAACCAGAATGAGTTTCTTCTCTTTCAACTTCATCTTTATCAAAATATCGACAAAAGTCTTAAGCTTACATTGCCAAAGTAGTTATTTGATACATTTTAAACAAAAATGATGAATATTGGGCGTAAAAACTTGAATATTGTTAATTTACTTTTTTATATCTTACTGAACTATATTCGTGTTTAGCATAACATTTCAAACATGCTTTACGACAGTACACAGTTGCAACGCCGAAACGCCGAAAACAGTTTTAAAACAAAAGTAAAAATTACCAAGACCACGAAACAACTACTTGTGCTGTCAATGAATAGTAGACATTATATTTATGTCGGGCTAGCTCTAATCATCGTAATCACTTGACTGTTAACATGTCTCAAAAACGTGTTACAAACATATTTTTGTGAATTACACTTTTCCCGTCACAACGACAAACATTCTGCGAACATTTTAGAGCTTTATCCCACTTAAAAATCTGATATGTTTATCTTTTTATTAAGTGTATGTGTATATAAATATATCAAAATGAAAGAAAGATGAAAGAAAAATGAAAGTACGAAATTCCGTTTTTTGCCTCTCTTGTAAAGTCGGAAAAAGTCAGTTACAGTTCTTGTTGTGCAGTTTACGACATGAAAGTAGAAGGCGTCTACATGTTTTCAGAATACAACTGATTGTGGAACAGAAAATGAAATTACCAGGGCGCATGATTGCAGTTGCGTTCAACAAGGAAAGGAAATTAAATAAACTTATGAATGTTATATAGTAACAGCACATATTACATTTGGCTTGTATTAACTCATTGTCACAAGGAATTGGGAAAACCTAACTAATATTTGAGACTAATTATCCTCGAGTCTCTTTTTGCAAACTTTTCGGAGAGACATTACTATTCAGAGGCTTGTGCAACATTTGATTGACAAAAGCCTTTATCGAAGTAATTTTCAAATGAATTTTCTCAGATAAGAATGGTCAGAATATGTCGATCATGACATTGGCATATAATATGGTTTGTTTCAGGTTGGCTACGAAAATGTTCTTACAATAACACAATGAAGCTACATGAGCAATCCGAAAATGTCACAACGATCTTGTTTAACGCAAAGTATTGAGGGGAAATAAACAAGAAACAAGAGGTCAACCGTTACAAGACAACTACCATCAATCAACTATCAACGCTTAGCGCCCTGAGATACGCTATGCAGTCAACATCGGATCTTATTCTTTTACATATGGCATTTTCGGGATAACGTTTCCAATGTGGAGCATGTGTCTAATATTTTCCGGCTAATGCTTTATGCTATAATCACTACAAATTCATATATGTCTTAGATAGTTTAGTATTTGTTCAGTGAATGAAAACAGCTAACGCTGACATGAATCACACACGAATCAGTTTCCTCGAATAACCAGTACATGTGTCATTTCCAATAGTCATCTGAACACCAATATGGTATCCATGTCTTTATTATACGCGAATTATTAGTGTCATACCTATAATGGCGTTATTTAAAAAAAAATGGACTGGTCGAAAAGTTAAACCTGCGATGCAGTCATTCTGTTTGAAAACGTGAACTATCCCACATTCATCTGGAACCGCGTCGTATTGTAATACAGTCGAACATATCGCAGGTCCAGAGCGATACTACGAAGATAATTTTCTTTAAAGATTATTAATAAATTACATCTATCGTAATGTCCGTTTGAAAAGCGGTACAAATGAAACATTCTGACTGAATGATATATATTATGTACTACGAAACATGACAAAGAACAACAAGTGCACGCTGTGAAATTGAAACGTTCATCGACTTTTATGTCCTTGTTTAGTTCATGAAATGTCAGTTATGGAGTAGGGATGAACACATCAAATGACACATGTCTTGAGTGCCATTTCGTTGTATCCAAACACGTGAAATGAGTTTCAGTGAAAGTTTTCACAATAAATGTGTTTTCATTTACCACGTCATTGTAAACGACATCAGAGTGGCTTTTTTACTTAAACAGCACTTCACTTGTCAAATATAATTGAATATAATATGGATAGATGGGTTCGGGGAAAGATGAAACAAACATATTTGCTATTACTTCTATACAGCTTAAGGACATTGACAGAATTATTTGCCCTACGGTTATGCGGTCTTGCGGTTATTGCCCCTCTGTTTGCGTGCTTTGCGGGACGTTTGAAATTGCAGTGTTAAAACTTAAGACTTTTTTGAAATGTGCATGTTGTATAAGATATATTATATATATCTTTTATTGAAAAGTACGTTTAGATTATTGAATGTATCAAAAGATGTTCGTGCGAATTCTTGAGTGTAGATATATTGCACGACATGAGGATGATTAGGTGTAACGTTTATATGAATCAACTAGAGTAATTGAAACAATAAACAGGAACAAAAATATATACAAATACAAATGATTAAAGGCAGAACTATTTCCAATCTAAAAACGCCCATCACACATCCCTAGCAGAGTATCGATCAGAATTGTTCACCGATCCAGTCAAATGCCTACCGCAACTTCCTATCTTTAAAAAGTCCGTTGCTATTGTACCTGTTTATTTATAATCGAAAGTTAAAAACAGATTGAACTTGACCTTGGCAAACATATCTTGTACTCATCTCTTTTTGGTTTGCGAAATCCATTTTTCCATAGAGTCATCATCAGCGCTTTAAAGCTGCACTCTCACAGGTATACCATTTTTACAACTTTTTTTATTTTTTTGTCTTGGAAAGAGCAATTTTTTGCGTAAATATCTGCAAATCAATGATATAAAATTGCTGACAAAAAATCAGATCGTAGATTTTCATATTTCCGTTCGAAAATTAATGTTTAATGGCTTAAACCATTACTAACGGGTTAAGAAAAATGCATAAAACATTTTTTAACTTAAATATTAAAATCTGCGATCTATTCTTAGACTGTCCGCAGTCTTATATTACTGGTTTCCATGGATTTTCGCAAAAAAATGGCTCGTTCTATGACAAAAAAAGAAAAAAAAGTTGTCAAAACGTTCAACCTGTGGGAGGGCAGCTTCAAAGAAAGCTCGTTCGATCACAGATAATTAAAGATGATACCAACGGGGTATCGCGCTTAATTTGCGAAATCTTTTTCCAGCATCTTATTTTAAAAACATTTAAATAAAACATCACACGTTCAAGACCTCTTCCATGATTTTATACCCGTGCATTACTATGTTATTGGTTGTGTGCACATTTAAATTTCCTTTTAAAATTTTAAGTAGCAAAAACAGCAAGCAAAATTTCCATTACGAAATTATCTTTTGATAACTGAGCTTTTTTAAAGTAGTGATTTGTTCAAGATATGGCATCCACGCGTAGCAGTTGCGTCGCAATAACACACACTCAGTTATCATTCGAACACCCTGAAAATGTTTAATATATCACTTAAACTGTTTGGTTTTTACTGATATAATTCATTCGTTTTGATAAATATAATACAAGTAAATGATCTGCAAACACTTGATTTGGAAAGGAGTTGTTTAACGTTTCAAATGAACAAATAACAGTTTGCGTTAAGGCCTCAGCAAATAATGTCATACACAATATTTTACGAAGTTTACAAAGATGTTTTTTCTTCGCCGCTTTTCAACCGTTATTTAAAGTATTCAATAAAAAGTCCATTACAAAATGCAGAATCGCATCACAATAGGCATTCAATTTATAACATCTACTTGATTAAAGCAGTAGTGGGAATATATTCATATGTCCATTTATAGGAAGTTGACAACTGGAAGGCGATGATATGCATTTATTCTTTCGGCGTTAATGCTTGAATTAGTAAAGATTGATGGTTTGGATGTAATATTTCTTACTGGAGTTTCCATTTACTTGATTAAAATAGTTTTGGGAGTACATTTATATGTTCATTAAGAGAAATTGACACCTGGATGTCGTTAATGGCCATTTGTTTCCCCACGTTTTTGTTTTATATCAGGACATTATTTACATATAAGATATCCTATGTAAAAGCATCTTAAGATTGGATGACCGCATATAATTTAAGTATCATTGAATCTTTTCGATGTAAAAATAAATACAGGGTTAACTTATACTGAATAGAAAACAAACAAGCGCTTATGGGCGTTTCACGATTCTAGTTGATATAAAAAGAATTATAAAGCATTGGTCATTTATTTTTTAAATATAAGTAATCACTAATCAGCTAACAAAACACTTTCAGTTGATATCAACTTTATATGCGGTCCAAGTTAAGCATTATTGTAAATGACTATTTTAAATGTTAAAATGATTTGTACACTGTTTTTTTAAGGAACTCTCTCCCCTTAAGTACTTCTCTAAATTTACCTGAACGTCGTCATAATAATCCGCATGTTCAGCTCAAATACAGTCAATATGCTTTAAAGCCCAAAAAAACAAAACAACATATGGTGTTTCCATGCCATTGATATTTCGTGCCTCTTAATTTTCGTTGTTTTCTTTTGTTTTAATATTGTTTGAACAAAGATAAGGATAATGTATACCAAATCCTGTACCGATTATGGATTTTAATATACCACCCTGTACCGACTATAGATAATTAATGAATTAGATCTGGTCTTATTTCAAATACACGTCTACCTAGTTACCTGCATAATTTACAATACGCTACCCTTTCTGATGTAATATCCTCGCCAAATTCAGCTATTTTCAGTCATTATGAAATTGTGTATTACTTTTTAAATGAAATACTTGGGATCGAGGAAAACGTTTCGATTTGCATTGGTTTATAGAAATATCAGTACTTTTTCCAGAGGTTTGCTAAGAGTGTGGGATAGTTCACGTGATTCGCGGCTATGAAGCAGCTTTCAATGAAACTCTCGTATTTCTGATAACATTGCTTTGATGTGTAAATAAAATTGCTCTGACCTTTTAAAATAGACATGTACTTTAAACAGTATTCGTTACGTCATTGAAAGCCTTACTTTGATGTGTTAATTAAATTGCGCTGACCTGTTCAAATGTATGTGTTTTTGTGTAATGCATTTTAAACAATCTTATTACCAATGTCATTTTCAACATCAGATGTTTATTGTTAACTGTTAAAAACACCAGTGGGACACCTGATGTCCAAATAGGAAGAAATATCTTGAAATTCACACTCGCTTACAATTAGTATCGGGAAATAGAAATGAAACGCGGATACCTTCGGAACAAAACACATACAATGTATAGACTTCTGTCCGTATATTTTTGAGTATATATTTATTATTCATACGTATTTATCAATGCAATTGATCCATTATTCAATATCGAACTGTAAAACTGATTTACGTTTGGAACTATTAAGACAATATTGATAACAAAAACACTTTGCCAGGAAGCGACATCAGGTTAGATATGATTATGCAATGTGACCAGACATGTACCGTAAAATGAATTGTCGTCTGCATTGTGGACTTTGTTTTTGGAGTACATCATCATTTTATGAAAGATCAGTTTTATTCCAAATCAAAACAGGTACAACTAAATCGATGTAATCAGCATCTTTATAGAACGTGGAAAAATATAATTAAGATTTAAACAAACATGTAGCTTATTATTAATCAGCATCTTTATAGAACGTGAAGAAAAGATAAATAGGATTTAAACAAACATGTAGCGTAATTATTAAATCCTTGAAACGTTCGTATACACACTACACCGATTTAACAAGTAAAATGTATATTGATGTTAAATATTGCCAAATCAAACCAGGTGTTTTCTTTCTCTATCATTGCGGTTGATAGTGTACCGGAAGTGAAAAGGAGAGGTGCTGTTGGAAGAAGTTGTTCAATCTGGGTCACTTAAAGTTATTCCGCGATGACTGGATTAAATAGAAATGCGAAATCGAATGTTTAACTATTATGATACATGTATATGCTGCTCTTTCCAAATTAACATAGACATTACCTAGTACGTGTATTATACAAATATTTTTTCACTTTTCATATCTGCTCTTACTGATAAAGCATATATAACGATATTTTCTTACGTAAACTTTTTTCTATATACATACACGAGTGATTAGTTCAGCATTTACAAGAAGTTGAGACTGATAGAAATTTAAGAAACGATGTTCAGAACTGTGCATTTTGTCCCTCGACTATTTTGTCTGTCAACAGAATGACAGTTACACAGCCGGTTCCCTCCACAGTCTAGCGCCGTGAGGTTAAAGCCAGTCAAAGGTCAATACACAGTACATCAACACTACATGGACAAGACGTAGGCTTGATTTTATGCGATACGCTTTCATTATAAGCGCTTTCGCAGTATGAAAAACAAATCATATGGCAATTTTTGAGCGCTACGTAGGGCTAATGGCGGGCATTTCCTGACTGCTTTAACTGAGAGGTCAATCAAAAATGAAACTCTGCTTGCAGACGTTTTCAATAGTCGTTCCTACCCGCCCGAAACCAGGTGTTTTTTATTTTTTATTTAACTGTTGCTTCCTCTAGGTCTCTGTCTCATATCTAGGATTTGTACACTTATATTATAAGCTACGTTCGCATGCATACGGTTGTGCAATCATATCACAGAATTTGGTGACTTGCAAATAGGTTTATCATTATTGTTAAGTAAAACTCTTTGAGTTGTTGCAACAGTTTCAAACACCAACGGTTTTAAGGCAGCGAGATCAAACGGCGAGAATATAGAATCGAAAGAAACATGAAATAGCCAAGCTTAAATTTGTTTACAGAGTAGTTCAGAAAACATAACGTAGATAAATAAATAAAAAAGAATATGTACGCAAAGCTAAATAATCACAATGGTTAAGGGCAGTGAAAAGTAACGAATTGTGTTTGGGAATTTTCGCTCCAAGAGTTCCATATTAGTGAAAATAGTTTCGTACCCTCACTGCCTGCTGAGATTTTATGTTAAACACATATCTTCAATGGTTGTACTCGATGGATGTACTTCAGCTTTGGAAATGCTCTCATAAAACAATATTTTAGAGTAAACGTCAAAGTGTCGTATAGTTTGATTGAGCACCGTTTTTTACCAATAACCACGCTAACGACGAATCTTCAGAGTTGACAAATTTACATATTAGTCTCTAACCTCCGGTGACAAATGGTGCCGATGGTCATATTGCATAACTAAAAGCTGAAAATCAACCCATAGCACGTAATGTCGAACTCATTTAAGAAATCCTTCTGATGGTAATTCCGTCGGAAGTATGGGCTTTGTCAATCGATGTGCAGTTTCTGTTTTGCAATTTTGAGTAAACACTTGTTTGCAGATTGTTGTAAAATCCATCCTTGGAGTCATTGTAACGTCATGGTCGTATGCATTTATAATTAAATACATTACAAGAACTAGAAGTATATTTAAAAACGTTGGCACCAAAAGAAGTAACACAATGCACTTACAGCCACATAACAATACTCGTATAACGTATATGTATATAATGTGGGGACGATACACTTTTTATCAGTTATTTTTCTTTTCAAAATAATGTTTTGAATAAACTTAAACTTTGCACAATGCCAGTGCCGGAAAGATAACAAGTTTTTACTGTAGGATCTTATACATAGAGAGGAATAGTGTTCTAGATACTCTGCTCCTTATAAACATATCTGCTATTGCATTGTAGTTACTGAAGTACTTGGGTCTATTTAATCGAGATTTAAATGAGGTTTATCGTTACTTGAATACAATTCCCTTTTCCCGTCCTAGGGTTTTCAAATGATCTTGATGTAATAACATATTTTTTTAATCTCATCAATTAATCCGTATGCAATAACAGCGATGACTTTCATTGATAAAATAAGATGTAGGTCTACCTGACGTCATTTTGAACCTCGCCTGTCCGGATAAAATCGTGAAAACTTGTTGAAACAAACTACTGCAACATGCGATAAAACAAGCTTATTTAACTGACATATATTTGAATCCCGCGGCATTAGTTAAAAAAATCAATGATGTTGTTTTATTAAAGTGACATTCGTATTCAAAATCAATACATACACATGTATAACAAACATAAATTTTGAGCGATTCACCTTTAACTACTTGCTAAATAATGCATTTATGGAAATATTAATTACTGATAACAAGATTGTTACCGTGTATTTAATAGCAGAAAGCGCAAAAATATTAGATGATTGGTGAATGCTTAAAGATTTACTGTGGTCTACTATAGTCTCATAAGGTAGAAATACCGCGTTTTACGCTAAAAAACTTTCAAGTTAAACTCGGTATCCTTCATAAGAACCATTTATTTCCGACATTATTTATCCTTTTTGGAATATTAAAACAAAAGTATTAATTGTGGTAAATGTGATCTGTGAATTATAGTGCATCTCATCTCTAAAGATTGCCAGTTCTTGATGTATATCTCTTTAGTGCACAAATTACATGCATAACCGTTTGCACTATTTTCCTTCATATCTGAATTTATAAAATTTCACGCTTCTGATGTAACAATAACATCATATTTTGGTCGGAAAAGTCGAATTTATTGAAGGGAACTTACAACTTAAAGAAATTAGACATATTACTCAAGTTCTTCCCCCGTAATTATTTTTTTTTATTCTCCTTTCATTTTATATTCCTTATATTTCCGTTGTACAGATCGGTTAGTATATAGATATTTCTCATTAATGGACTTGTTTGGGCATTTAAAACATTGTTTTACATGTCTATTGGAACATGCACATCTGGAATGAGAGTCGGTTTGTTCTGCTTTTATCAAGCTTAAGCAAAAGGTAATAAACCTTTAACATATTAAGAATTTATTTGTTGGTTGCCTATGCTTTTACTGCTATCCGGTGATTTTCATAAATATCCCAGTCCTATATTATCTCTGTTGACCTCCTCTTCCGAAGCACCTACTGCGGTTGATTGTAGCTGACATATAGTACATATAGTACAGTAGAGATTTTATAGCAACGCAGACATATTGTATGCTGACTAACATCTAACTGATATCTTAGCCTTTACAGAAGCATGGCTCGCGCCTAACAAAGAATCTCTTGAACTGCGAGTTCCTGCCTTTAATACTCATTTTAGAAGTGACAGATGTACTGACTCACATGGAGGTGTCATAGTCCTTATTTTATCTGACATATTTGTAGCGACTTGATCTCGAAGATAATGATGGAGAAATCTTTGGTTTAAATTATGCATCAATAGTAAACACATTTTGTTTCATACGTTTGACATACCTTCTATGTATACTTCATATGTACTTCAATTCAACTCAATGTCACTGGCGGTATGTATACTACCTTTTTATTTCGAAAACTAAGTAAATTGTGTGGACTATGTCGAACTACTAACGCTTTTTCATCGTTGGCCTAGAATTCATGTGTTTACAGAAATATCGATATTTAAGCTAATATTTCCACTAATAAATGTGATGTTTTATTAAATTACTAATTTTAGCGATTCGCACTTAGGAAATTATGAAAAAACTTGCTTTATACAATCAGGAAAATACCTTCTACTTAACAGGCTTTGTGAAAACTATAATACAATTGACAAGTCAAACGTGGGTATCAAAACATTTACCCCCTCTCATGCACGAGTCCATCATCTACGAATCTATTATTGACAATGCAAATCTTCTAAATACTTTTTTTTTTCAATTAAATACCCTTCCCACTGCACCATACAGCTAGACCATGTCTTCTTCACCTGTCCACTATATCTTACACAAAGGCATCGACTATTCGACCAACTGTCTACGATTAGGTCTATGTCACTTCTGATTGGAAGTACTACTGATTGGATCCAAGAAAGCCACGGACTTTACCTACTACATTCTTCAAACTAAACGCTTTTAACATCCTTAACATAGATTAAATAAAACTTGATCCTTTAACTCTCTTCTTCAACACTCAGTCTTAACTATCCATCAAATTATAACGATAACAAAAATCCACAAATCATTACAAGATTTACAACGTCACAAGCAGCTTGAAAGAGTGACAGGTGCGAGATAGAGATCACGCTAACAAGGTTTCTTCGTAATTCTGTTGAGATTAATTTGTTTTGTGCAAATATCAACTATTTAATGTATTTTAATGTACTTCCGGGTTTGAAAACAAGGAATGCTTAATTAAACTCATACGGGAAGTGATCAATTACGAGAACCAATTGCATTTTAAGAAAGATTACGTGGTCTTTGCTGAACAGGAATTGTTAAGTTCAACACTATGAATATACCATACATTTCGAGGGGTGAATGCGAAAAGGTTCTAAGTGACATTAAATAAAGAAGCAGATAGAACCTTTTCGCTTTCACCCCTTAATTTATTTTCAAGACAACTTTGATATGGGCAGACATTGAAAAGATACCACTGATATGGTTAGAAATGAATAAACAACATTGGTGAAGCTAGGCATTGAACAATACAAGTCATATCGCTGGGCATATAAACATAAATACAAAACCACTGACATTGTCAGGCATTGACAAAAAATACCACTAATAGGGTGAGGCATTGATAAATAACAATAATAGAACAAGGCAATGCCATTGGTAAAACAATATTGACAAGGTCAGGCATTGAAAATACCATTGATAGGGTCAGGCATTGAAGTAAACCATTGATAACGTCAGGCATTATTAAATAGCATTGATATGATCGGGCTTTGAAAATACAACTGACATAGTCAAAACATTGAAAAATTCATTGCTTATAACAATGAAAGAATCAGTCGTTGATAAATAACAATGATAGAGTTAGGCATTGTAAAAATACCATTGATAGGGTCAGGCATTAGATTTTACCATTAATTTGGTCTGGCATTTTAAAATATCTTAATATTACGACATATGAGATATTTATATCAAAGAAACAAAATGTTGGCTTAGTATTCTAAGAAAAGAGGATCCATATCTTCACGTCAAATGGTTGCAGGTGGCTAAAGCTGTATAAATTGTGTAAAATGTGCAAGAAAACTTTTCATGGGAGGGGAGGGGGGGGGGGGGGCGCTCACGTTAAATTATGCTAACAAGTGCGCAACCCATTTATGTTACATTCTCGATCTTTCCCAGTAACATTTATGGCGCGGTGCGGAATTAGTGGTAAAAATGATAGAGTGGTAAAGATCTGTCGAATGAAGTATCGATATTCAAGCTTTTTCAATTGGCAGATAATATTGTTATTAATCCTGCCTTTTTAATTGCTTTTTTCAAGACATGAACATGTAATATATATGTGTGTGTCTGTGTATTGTCTTATTGTCAATAACTACAAAATACTAGTAGCTAGAAGTTAATGCTGCATTTTGGCAGGCAATCAACCTTGCGCAGCTTATAATCCAATTGTGTGGTAAAAAATGATAGATAGTGTGGTCAAGTTTTGTCAAATGAAGCGTCGATATTCTAGCTTTTGAGGATATTATGCCTATCATTTGGTAATGATTGTATTACAAATCCACAACATGCTTACTTTACCCTGGTATCAATCTATAATGTGTTTACTTGGCCTGGTGACGTCAGTTAATCACTTTGGTACTGGACTTTTATTTTTTCACATACATACATACGTAACATTTCAACCAGTTTCTTTTATGATATTTAAGATAGAACTTCAGTTTAAAATAATTGATTGCGTAAATCAATCTAAAATTTACAAAAAAACGTTATATTTTGTGATGGTGTACATATGTATGTGTATATGTATAAAAAAGTTATTTAAATATGTATATAAACACGTCATGCTAACTTGCAGGGTAAAAAAGGTTTCCACCTATAAAACAAAAAAATCCGACCTTGTCATTGTATTTATTTCGGATTTTGTTAAATGTTTGCTTGAATATATTTTATTAGGAATAACCTTGAACAAAGAAAAAAGGCCTTTGACTGCACGTTCAACCCCTTATATGACCTTGAAAATCCTGTCAATGATACAGATTTCTTACTTTCTTTTGATACATAAGAAACCAATCGTATGTTGTAATTTTTTGACTGCACGTTCAAGACAAAGCATCTTTCAAAGTTTGGATCTATTTTAAAATGATATCAGAATTCTGAAACAAATTATCTTGCGGTCATTGTCACATTGACTTGAGAATTGCATTAATAGAATTTTAGATTCCAATGTAATTAAGTTCTTAGATTTTGCAAATGGTAGCAGCTGCTCTTAGCGTCTTAGCGGTATAAATTGCTCATACATATGTAAAAGATTTTTGTCCTTATTGTTGATGATTACGTAAATAGAACAGCAAATAAGAGGATTTGCTATCGAATATATCAAAACAGTTTTCCTAAGCTTTTATCACTGTGGAACCGGCTGGTCACATGCAGCTTCTGTTTTTGAACTGTTTAGGCGAAAATTGTAGGTGTATAGTCCTATACATTACTTTAGTTTCCAATTTTAAACAATGACAAGTAAAACAATAATAGAGTTGCTGTTGCTATAAAACATAAAACTCATGAAATAGCGAATAGCATTGGAAAAAAACACATTATTTAATATTCCTCTGTGTTTATGGACTAAATGCACTTTGAAACTAACCTCGTTGTTCGATTTGTTTGTCCTACCAACAGCTGCTTTTTCCACTGTGTTAGAACCAGACGGTTTCAGAGAAACCTCTAATAATATTATGATGAACCAAGAAACACTCTTGTGCAAACAAAGACACAATTTCCGCCGCATTCAGCGCTGAACAATTGTAACGTTTAATACATGGTTAAAAATAGACACTAGTATAGGATATGAGTTTTCAATGCCCCACTACATTTCCACTTATCCAATACTTGTTGTTTATGTATGCCGTTGACACTCGGTATTGTTTATGATGGTTAGTTAACACAGGTCCGCGAAGGAATGTCTGGAAGCAAAATGTTATAGCTTTTTTATCATCTTAAAGGTCTAAATGGTGTTTTACGTGACAAGATTACATAACCTTATTCAAATAATAGTTTAGCCATGGATAAAACAAACACCAATTTGTTAAAAGTATATATATATATTTATACATCTTCAAAGTGTGTTTTTGTCCTGTAATGTTATATAGTTATAACATTTTTACTCCCGATGTTATTTCCGATCCGACACTTTCTACTCTACACGCAGATGGCCGACATAGGTACACGTCGACTTATTTGTCTGCATTTATAAACGATTACTGTACACTTTTAAAAAAGAAAATCTTATTATAAACACGGAGTAGATTGCGTTTAATGACATATTGACGTAATAGCCACCGAAATGAGGTTTTCCATATGATATCAGCTGCTCTTATCGAGATGTATTGCCAATTATTCAGTGAAAAGAATTGGACCTCTGTTCTTATCGTTTTCGTATTCATCCTAACACTCCTTTATTTGTTTCAAATCATGAACTATCGTTTACAAGTATGATAAACTAATTCTCTACCAGGCTGTTATGGAAGAAGTATGTAACAAGTCATATGAAAACAGTTTATGCAAATAAAATAGTTTTCAATAAATGATTTTCCACGGACAAAAGTATAGGGGAAATATTTTCCTATTTCCCATGCTTGTTGGACGCTGTCTTTAAGCTTTCTTACTGTCAGTTAAGTAACATTTTTCACCGGGAAGGTTATATCTATAGAGAACTATGCAATGGATTCACAATCACCAGAAATATCTTGAGCAATTTATTTGAACTCCATTATGTTTTTGTTTATGTTAACAACGCTTCTAATAATACGACTTTGAACGACTTTTGCCGCAAATTTATTTCGCAACATTGGACCTACATTTTAAACGCAACTTCAGTGAAAATTGTGCCTTTCTGGTTAGTTCTTGTTGACGTTAACAACCGAAGTGGAGGCAAGAAACTTATCTTATATAATACGGACATTGCATTTTTACATTTACACATGGTGCCACTTACTGCTAGTCTTAGCCAATAATAATACATATTTCTATTTTGTAGGCGATGACATGATGTCGTTAGTGAATAATTGATCTCTTGTATTATTGAGTATTATCTGCACAGATACTGACGTCTGGAAAAGGGTTTTGTTTTGTCAAAATCAGTTTGTTTCTTACGGAAAACGAACATACACCAGTTATGGTTAAGTTAAAATTAATAATAACCATGTATTAAGTTAAAGAAAATTAAACAAAAGTAACCTATGCGATTGTTGTCTTAAAGGTCAGGGTTATAATTTTGTTCTGGTGTGTAAACTAGTATCACTATTTTTATTGTAAACTTGGTACGAAAGCATCCAATAGAAATGCACCAGTTATTTTTAAAATTGGAAATTAAATGAAACTTCCTTGGTTGTTTTTCCTTTGCCTACAGTTAGAAGGGATAAGCGAGTCGTAAGTGTTCATGTATGTCTTTAAAATCAGAGACTACAGGAAAAAACAATATCAATTTTGCATTCGCCTACCCCGGTTTAACAAAACGTAAAAAATCGGTCAAGATTTAGTTTCGGTATGTTACTTTAAATAAAGCAATTTAACGCATAATACATATAGAATGGTGTTGTTTACTTGAATTCACAACCCATCTTGCAAACGTGGAAGGCAAATGTTCATAAGCTGAATTCATTGAATCATTGTTAACATCATTAATAAAGCAAGACATAAATCTTGTGACATGGATTCCTGGATCGGCAGGAATTCGTTTATACCCTAAGGAGACTTGGCAGCCTCCGAAAGTTTACACGACTGATACTAGTCAAAGTTTACTATCTCAATTATCTCAATGATATGCCAAAACCGTTCGGTGCACAACATGCTGCTCCGAAAGCGACTTTACAAGTCAGTCAAGCACAAACAAATTCAAGTGCCAAATCACTATCTGACAGCCATGTAAAATATCGTTGTTCCTTGAATTGTATAAACTTGCATCTCTTTTAGAACTGCTTAATTAAAATCACTTGTTAAAATTCTTGTTATTCTTTGACTGCATTATTGTCTTTGAATCAATTTTACAATTATTTATACGCAGTTGTTGAACATCGATTGCGTTACACTCATCATCATAGATATCAAAGCATAACCCTGGAATGTGTTAATTTCCCTTTTTAACCGTTACACTAGACACGTCAAAAGGTAGAGGCATTATTGCATGTTCTTTATCAGCAACTTTGAAACTATAAGAGAAAAATCAGCCTATAACAGCAGAGGAAATCGAGAGGTATTTCATATTTTATGGCATTTGATAAGAAAATATTGCGTCTTTCTTGTGTAAAACTATTGCCAACAATCCGTTGACGCCACAAGAAGCTAGATAACACTTTTAATGGAAATATGTGAATCTGTAATATCGCTTCTACCAGTTAAAGTGCATTACATTAAACATTGTTTAAGATTGATTTGCGTATGTTCTCTGAAATACTAGATGAGATAGCACGCAAAAAGACGTTTATTCTTTATAGGAATGGTAAAAGGGGGTTATAAAAGTATTTATTAATCAACTATTACGTATTTGGCAGATACAGAGACAATTGCTGTACCAATACCAGACACTTGAAGACAATATATGCCAGAACTCGCTCAATATCGACCAAGCTTGGCCAATATCAACAAAACT
The DNA here is from genome assembly GCF_026914265.1 of Mya arenaria. Lineage (NCBI taxonomy): Eukaryota > Metazoa > Mollusca > Bivalvia > Myida > Myidae > Mya > Mya arenaria. Next base: position 20,061,357 of record NC_069136.1, read on the forward strand.
CGTCTAATATGAGTTTCCTCCGTTTTGATTGGCTAAAAAACTCGCCTAATATAGGATTTGAGAAATGGGCTATTTTCATTGGCTATCGAAACTCGCCTAATATGAGAAATATGCCGGAAATTAGTTTTAAAGGTAGCCATTTTGATTTTCGTTTTCCGACTGTTTTGAAAATTTTGTGCTTCGTATAAACCTATTTTGAAAGCTTGAACCTATTGAATGATTGAACCACCTTGTACGGTTTGATATTACAGTTGTATTTAACCCTTTTGTGGATTTTACGACTATTACGATTTTGTACACCGACAAAATGGACGACGAAGGTGAAACATTTGACGTTCTGGCAAATGACTTACGAATTTAAGACAAAAAGACATGCTTCCTTACAATGAACAGTGCTTTATTCATAAGTATGTGCAATGTCACTCTAAGGATGCATGTCAAAACCAGCAAAGTCAAGTCTAGAAAAGCAGACACCATGAATGAATAAGGGATAAATACGGCTTCACTGTGAGCTAAAGGTAAGTTATAAGAATGTTTTTAACCAAAATGGTAATAGTTAATTAATAAAATACTTATTATTTAGGTGATTTCATAATGGCCAAGTTATTTGTCCTCCGTCAGCTGTAAATACAGCTAACCTCGGACAATATGAAATCACCTTATTAATAACATTATATTACTGTAACAGTGATTATGCGTTAAGGGTATGCTTTGAAAGTCTGAAAGGAAATCCTTTTCAAAGAACTACTGATATACAGCCAAATGTCTTAAGGTAATAATTTCCCCTTTAAGCGACTATAACTTGCATAACAGGCTATGATTCCAACTCTTCTGCTATTATGATAGCAATGATTTTCTTCACAAGCAGGCTAAGCAGAAATAAAGCATTGGAAAATGTCCTTGCAATGTAAAAAAAATCTACCTTGTAAAACATTGTTTATATTAGGCTGAAATATAGCTTATGAGCTAATAATTCATTTTATCATCACGACCATTTAAAGGACATTAAAACCACTCTTATCGCATTAAGTACGGAATTTTGTAATCAGCTACCAAATTCAACAGGAAAATTGTTTTTTTTTTGTACTTTCATGTAGTAAAAGAGACGTATTAGTTTTGGAGATATATTGAATAAATCGTAGATTAACATCGAACTTAATAATACAACGTTTTACCTTAATACGAAGTATTAAATAGTTTAAGGCAAATTGGCAGGTGTTGGTCCACAATTATAGTAGTCAAGTTACAGTATACCCCGTTTAATTAAGCATTTACTTTGTATGATTTTGAATTCATAAATCAGCAATTATAGATAACTTTTTTTATACAGTCCAAAGTTTTTTGGAGTCAGTCAGGTAGAAAGCATATCTTCGATTTCATTTCCCCGTTATCATAACAATGCATTTCAAATTTTGAAAACATCAGCTTAAAAAGTACCGTTACAACTTGCCTTTGTTTTGAAGTTTTAATTTCAAGCCAATTTCTCGTTTGTGCTAACTTATATTTGCTTAGAAATGGAGGTAACGAGACCAAGAAGGAATAAAAATCAAATAATGATAAAAATGTTGTTGTTTTTGTGACAGAAACCATCACAAACTCTAGCAAAGCAGACTTATCATAGGAGATTCGCCTAGGGAAGTATACTTATCATAAGACTAATCATTGCCTGGGGAAGCAAACTTATCATTAGAAAGCGCCTATGGAAGTAGACAAAAAGTATACTGATCATTGGCGAAGCGCCTAGGGAAGTGAAATATTCATTATGAAAGCGCCTAGGGAAATATACTTATCATTATGGATGCGCCTAGGGCAGTGGACAGATCAATGGGGAAGCGTCAAGTGAATAATACTTATCATTAGAGAAGCCCCTAGGGAAGCAGACGTATCATTGGGGAAGCATCTAGGAAAGTAGCATTATATTTAGAAAAGCGCTTACGAAAGTGGACTGATCAGTGGGAAATCGCCTCGGAAAGCATTCTTATCATTATCAAAACGCCTAGGGAAGCATACTTATCATAATGGAAGCGCCTAGCCTAGACTTTTTGGCAAAGGGCCTATTGAAATAGACGTTTCATTTGGGGAGCGCCTAGGATAATAGACATGGCATTAGGGGAGCCCTTAGGGAAGTAGACTTATCATTGGGGAAGCGCCCAGGGAAGTAGACATATCATTGGGGAAGCGCCCGTGGAAGTAGACATATCATTGGGGAAGCGCCCAGGGAAATAGACTTATCTTTGGGGAAGCGCCTTGTGAAGTATACTTATCATTTGGGAAGTAGATTGTTCATTAGGGAAGCACCTAGGAAAGCAGAAGTATCTTTGGGTAAGTGCATAAGGAAGTATACTTATCATTGGCGAATCCCTATATACAGACTACTTATCATTGAGGAAGCGCATAGGAACTGATATTTTAACGAAGGTAATATCAATAGATTAGAGAATTGGTAAAAAATTATGGGAACCTCTACAAAAAAGTAATTGAAAAACAAGCAAAACGTTAAAATTACGTTAAAACATATCATTTAGATTTTAGCTGTATTTCACTGAAGGGATTGAAAACGTATTCTCCTAAAGCTCTTGATTTTGTGATTGAAATATTAACAAAATGTTAGCGACTGGAGTACTTTTCGTGCAATTTGAAGTAGGAATATATATTTCAACATTATTAGGCAATATATCATTTTTTATTTTAAATTATCGTCTGATTTCTGTTTTTATTGCCCAAACGTACCTTTCATACAAATTATTATAAATGACATTTATATGAATATACTAAATCGTATCAATGTAAACAAATTCTGATCGATCTAACTCAATCGCAATATTTGTTAAAACACTATGTCTTCAGACGGTACACGATTTGTGAAAAAACTTAAAACCAACACTTTAATTGAACTGTGACGTGTCCTCATTACGTTTACATATCACGAAAATTAAATGCGCTTTTGCGAAAGTTAAGTACATGTATATTATTTCAACTGTGTATGCTTCATGACTTAGAGGCGGTTGATCTTGTAAAAAGACATTCTTGTCCGATGGTTTTGTATACTCTTTTGCTTTAATAAATATGACTTAAGTTACTTAATCGCACAATGGTCTTTTGTGTATGACAGGCATACAAACACACATACTGACATACAGGCATATAGACAGACAGACACAGAGAGACACAGACAGGCTCACAGACATATAATTGTTTTTTGCTTAATATGCATCGTCAACAAAACAAATTATTACAACGAGTGCCTCTATATGTTTAAACCCATTACATTTCATGCGGTACAACAAAGTTTATATCATACTGTTGTACAATCTTTATCTCAATCAGAGTATAAACTAGTTAAAAAATGCATGTGTGAGTTAAATCATTAATATGGAACTGTAATTAATAGAGGTAATTACGTTATCCATTCCCTGCTTCATATTGACGGGTTTAAAGCTAACAACATCTTATCATATGCAAAACACTGACAAGGTAACATGTCTTGAAAGATTTCGATACATTGATCAGTTATCATTAATTATTGACAGTTCGTAATATTCCTATAGTCGTTTAGCAATACACTATACTTTATGTGCATTTTACATGTTGTCTGCATTATATAATAGTTTCTATTTTACATTAAAAGATGCCATTCAACAATGCATTTCTCCAGTTTTCTAATTTTCCAGACAAATCTTGTCGCTTATCTAGTTGTCATAGATTGACTAAAAAAGAAGATGCATGAAGGCCTCTACCTAATTAATTGTCTATTGTGGCGGTAAAGAAGAACATTTTACACATTATTGGGTTAGGTTCAACAAATACAATGTTCATCAACTGCATAAAATAAGTTTTAAAATGGCTTGAAAACAAATGAACAAGAAAATCAAGCATTATAACTAAAATTTGGGTGTAAGCAGATTTTAAGATATGCAAGTTATATATAGTTGCATATTAATAGGAGGAATTTAAATTTACAACGAAGTCTGATCATGTATTATCTTGATATGAAGCTGTCTTATGACAACGGTGCTTTAAAGTAGAGGAACTTGGTTAGCAAAAAAAGATAATCCTCGGTTCAGAATTTCACTATTTGATACTTAAAAGCCTAGTTATAAAAATATTTGTTTTTAAATCATGCTTTTACTTAACCACCAACTAACTAATGTGTTTGAGCCATTTACCACAGTTGTGTTAATGTGTGTAGATCTTGACATGTTTAAAATCGATATACTGATACTTCATTGCATGTCAAACATAGGTTATTGAAAATGAAAACAGGTAAAACCCTTACCGTTCTTGTAAAATGCCATTGTTTACGCCACATGTGCGCTTCTTTATCCGGTTGACGGTGATCCAGAGTGATCTTGTACATATATAGGTCCATAACGGCATAACCTTTGCTATTATAGTTATCAAATGTGTACGATTCGGTAATCAAATATGAACGTATTTACTCTTTCAAACAAACATAACACATCGTTAATATCGAAAAATTATATAGTGTTGTAGCTCACTAAGTAAGATATATAACGATGCTACACCTGTATTTATTCTCATTTTTATCGTTAATTCTAGAAATCAGACAGACAGTTGAAGGGAAACATTCAAGAAACCTTATGCGACAAGTTTAATGTTAAGGAGTTTAAACTTGAAAACTGGACAAACTAGATGGGATGACCTTCATTAACAGAAATATGTTGCCAGACGGCGGAATGGGTAGATAGTTTTTACATTCAAAGAAACACTTTTGCAAAGAAAGTTTATTTTTAAAATATCACTTCTATGCTTTTTATACTTAGAATTATGATCATCGGGTTCAGGTAACTTCCAGCTGTTTACCGTTAAACTAATACACAGTTATATAGTTGATTTTTCATATACGGCCAATAATTGTAAGCGTTGTTAAAGTTAAAATCGTTGTAAACATTGTCGTTGTTAACTTACAAATATTTACTGATCTTGGTGTTTAATGGATGCAAGTGTGATTTGAAGTGTTCCTATCAATATTTAGGAAAGCGGTTTTGATTGTACTTTTTTAATATATTAGCACATTATGAAAAGGGGTTTACGTTTAAAAATTAAAAATACGTTGTTAACTATAACAAAGGTCTGAACAATCGGCTCATAGTGTATTACTTCAAACGTGCTTGTCCTTCATGCCCACACCCTCATCAACGCAAAATTGGTCTACACAACTAACATAAGATAACATTAATTGGGAATACCATATAGTATACATATATATATATATATATATATATATATATATATATATATATATTAAGCATATATATGTACACATGTGACGTTGCGTTATAAGACCTGTTGAGCTACAACTTCCATTTCCTAAATGAACTGCCTTTCCACAATTGCGTGCATCAATCGATGAACGCAACATCTTCGGATATGTTCGGATTAAGATAACTTTTCATTTACAGAAGTTTTAAATGCATATTCTTTTACTTCTCAGAAGACCAATAGAATATGTAATTGAAGTTTGTACAAACCAAGTCTTACAAATGCACGGGTGTACACCAGCAACAGCTGAAATGAAAATGGTACAACCTGGATGGATAAGCATAATTGTGTTCAAATCTTCGCCATATTTTAGCATGAAAGAAACTAATACAATGAAAACTTTAGGGACAAGCCCAATGGTCAAATACGTATCGGAGATCCTGTTTATAAGCACGTATGTTCCTACACCTACAAGACACTTCGAGAAATACAAACGTCAATATGATAACAGATGCATTAAACTATCTGTATCAATAAATATTGAGGTCAGCGCACTGGGGCTACACTAGATTATGGGATCCGACCCACACAGTTTGCACAGCAACTTCAACATGTCAGTCAGCTCATTAAATATCAAAGACAATTTAAACTGTTCTTGAAATTATGTAGCCAATTGTATTAATCCAGTTAATTTCAATTTTGAACATGTATTTTAAGCATATGATATATTCTACACGTTAAACAAGCCAACAACATGAGGATAACTTATCAAACTTTTTTTGCAAATGGCTGCTTACTTTTAAGATTTTAGGTCTAGATAAAAAAAATAACTAACAGCTGCTTAAAATTAACGAAGTCGCTATGTTTCATCTAACGCTTGGATATTGAGGAATATTGACATCTTGACATCTTAGCAGAAATTAAAGTGTTTTTCGAGAGGATTGCGTCTGTAGATCTCAAGCAGGCTTACCGATCCTTTTGCCAATCCCAGTTCCATACATGACTTGGCAATATAATCACAATATTAAAATAATCTGGACAAATCACAAGAGCGCATATGAGCTTCATTTAACAAAAATGGCAAAAGATAAATCGATCTAAACATCGACAAAGCCATCAACCTATGGTGTCCATACCAAATACAATTATGTCATATCAATCCGTTATATAGAACGGCGTTTATGTACTCTGGAATAATTAGTGAGAAACCTGTACAAACGGTAAAGGTGTTGGTCTAAAAATTCCTTGACAGCGCATTAAGCTGAGTTTACATGCATTGTTGCTGCAAAGTGTTAAAATGACTCGTACAATTTGTAGTGTTATTGTAAACAAAAAAAGACTTCAAGTAATACATAAGAAAAATGAGTGAAAAAAACAACAGATAATCCGTTTTTGCCTCTACTGTCATTGCTTATAAAAGCCAGTCACAATTCTTATTGTGAAGTTCAGGACATAAAAATAGGAGGCGTTTACATGTTTCTAGATTATAACTGAACGTTGACCAGTTTGCAAAGAACACAAAAATTTCAGGTGCACATAATTGGAATCGCTTTGAACTATGAAAAGGTAATTAAACACTACAACCATGAATGAACTATATAAACTAGTATGATAAAGAAATTATACGAACTACTTAAATTCGCGGCAGAAACAACCAGATATTACATTTGGCTTGTATTAACTCATCTTCTGAAGGAAAATGTTTTAACTTTATTTCGATATTATTTAAACTAATTGGTAAGGTTTAAATGCAATTTGAGACTATTTTTTTGACATTATAAGACTTTAGTCTTCTTTTTGGGGGAATTATTAAATTTACTAATCCTCGAGTGTCTTTTTAAACATTTCGAAGATACATTGATTAATTTAGAAGACTCCACACATTTGATAGACTACAGTCTAATTTCAATTAGTTTTTCTCAGATTATCGTGGTCGAAAATTGATGATCATGGGATTGGCATGTAAGATCGTTTGTTTCAGGTTCGTAACGTGATTGTTCTAACAATAAAACAATAGCATGTAGCCGAATATGTATCAACAACGATCCTGTTTAAGGCAAAAGGAGTTAGGGGAAACAAACTAAAAAGAGGCGAAACGCGTCAAGACAACCGCCATCAAAATACTATAAACGCTAAAAGGCCTGAAATACGCTATGGAATTTAACATCCGCGCTTATATTTTTACATACGACATTTGCGGGATAACATCTCAAAGATTGAGCATCAGTCTCGTATTTTCCGGCTAATACTTTATGATATAACCATTACTACAAATGCATATATGTCTTAGATAGTTCAATATTTGTTCAAAACTGAAGATAACTAACGCTGACATGAATCACATGAATCACACACGTATCAGTTTCCACGGGAGAAACCAGTACACGTGTCATTTTTAATAGTCATTCAAACATATATATATATATATATATATATATATATATATATATATATATATATATATATATATATATATATATATATATATATATATACATATATATATATATATATATATATTGTATTTATGTCCTTTTTATAAGTGACACATTATCGGTCATAGTAAAAATATTGATTTTAAGGTATGTACAATGAACTAGTCAAAATGTTACATCTGTAGATGTAGTCATTCTGTTTTAAATTCAGCTGAAACTGCCTCGTATTGCATTAAAGTCGAACCAATCGCAGATTCAGCGTGATACAAAGAAGATCGTTTTCTTTAACGATTATAATAACAATGCATTTATCGTTATGTCCGTTAGCTTAGCTGACCAAATGAAACATACTAACTGAACGATATAGATTAGATACGACTAAACACGACATGAACAACAGATGAACACTGGTAAATTTATCTGAGAACTACGTTCATCGACAATTATATCCCCATATGAATCACTAAATGTGGTGTAAAGGGCTAATGAAACCGTTTGTGGGAAAAGGTCTAGGTTTATACCTAACATTTCTCAGGAAAAGTGTCTGTTATATATTGGTCTACAAAATTCCAAGTTGTTATTTAACCAGTTTATTCAGAGGTAATGTAACGACAGTAAATTTCTATATTATATATCAGTTATCAATTATAGTTAGCCCGTTTGCCATCTGATGAGCACACAATTATTCAGTACTAGACTGTACAATAAAAAGTATTATAGCACTCTTTAGCATCGGATCAGTTGTTAAAAGTTTGCTGTCTCGCTTCAGCACGAGGCCGTCTTAGACTGTATGATTTATTCGGAATTCAATGTAAAAATAACTGTATTTGAATTAACTTTGCAATGTAGAAAACCACTAATTTTATGCCAACAAAAATAATCTCAATAAACAACTCAAATGGATAGAAAATGTACAGAACCCCCGAGCAAAAATTAATTATATAAAAGCTAAAAAATCTCTTAATTACATGTCAAGGTTTAACTACTTTTCCATCATCGTATGAAAATTGTAGTTATTATACCTGTTATTCATCAAATTTGTGTTTTGGTCGTCTGTACAAACAGTTTGGTAGTACATCAATTCATGCCTTTGCCTCCAATTTTATATGCTATTAGCATGTTTATATGCTTTATGCAATGCACTGACTTGAGTTGACTTACGTTGAACAATTCCCCGTCAAGCTCCATAGAAATTTTGAATAATCATGGACATTATTCAGCAGCCCGTTTTTTAACTGTGACATTTGCATCTCATGAGAAAGTGTAAAAGAAAATCAATGATTCTCCTTTTCAGACACGCAATAGTGATATTAACGTTTTAAAGCAATGTTTGATGTGATTAGTAAGAGAGTATAATCACAAAGAATACTTATATAAGATGTATCCACATATTTGAAATACATTTTCCGTTACAATATTCACTGTAATTAAGTTTCCATTTACCGTGACACTGAGAATGACATCAGGGGCCGTATTCAATAAGCATATATGTGAATATTTTCATCTTACTGAAAACAACGATTATTTTAGATACCCGCTACATTTCATTAGTTTTATTTATATGCATACATTGTTAAGGCCATTTTCTTACTTAAGTTATTTTCATATTTTTGGTGTATAAACATTGTCCATTTTCATAAAATTCATATTAGAAAAAAGGCAATTTTTCACTAACTTAAAGATGAATATTGTTACTTAGATGCTTATTGAATACGGCCCAAGAGCGGCTTTTTCCCTAAACAGCATGGCACTTGTCAAAATATAGTTTTTACTATAAATTAAATATAATTGAGATAAATGTGGGTTTCAGGCAAGATTAAGCAAATAAAAGTCCAATTACTTTCGTAATTTAAAGCGTAAGGAGATTGACAGGCTTATTCGAGGTCATGCTGTCTTTGGATAAGGTTATTGCCCCTTTACTAGTGTGCATTGCGTTTTTGAATTGTGCATATTTTAAACTTCATTTTATTGCCACATGTGTAAATCTTTTAGCATTCACCAATCATTTAATATTTTGGGGTTTTTAGATATTAAATACACTGTTAGAATCTTGTTATCAGTGATTAATATTTTCCATAAATGCATAATTTCGTAAGTAATTGAAGATTTATCACTCAAAATGTATGTTTGTAATTCATCTGTATGTATTGATTCTGAATAAGAGTGTCACTTTAAGTTTATTACATCTATTTATGCTGTTAATGGACACTCTCAATAAAATTATCACTCAAGTATGATCAATACTCGACATGAATCACTTTACTACAATATATAACATTACGATGTTGCACAATCTGAATCGACAACGCTGGGTTAAAATAAACTTATAACTTTAAAGTAGAATGTCATGCATTTGTATATCGCTACTATAGCATATTTTTTCTCGATAAGACTGGGCGGTATATTTTAAAAAAAATATGTCGTGAGTAACGATCAGCTTTGCCAGTGGTGAAATGAGGAATAATACATCGTCGTGTTAGAGTTGTTTTTACAAAACATAATTATAACGATCTATCAAAGCAGCCTATTTATTACATCCGAAACTCCTCGGCCTTTTATTTCAATTTCATTTTTGTCCTTTAAGGTTGAATAAATACTAAACCCTGTAATATCTTTGTACCAAAATATTATTTTTACTCATATGCAACAATCAGGAAAGGGTGTCTTTAACTAGTTATGTACCAGATATTTACAATACTACATGATGACATGTTCTTTTGTTCTTGCTTTGCCCCATTACCTTAGAGTTCAAGCTTGTTTCAGTGTTTTTTAATTCATTTTTTTTTCTAAAGACAATTTTAACTGGAACAGCGAACATAAATAATTAAGCCCAAATAGAACCTTTAACACCAAAGTATAACGTAAACAAATGCGCTATCAATAACCGTCGTCTTATGCGTCTATGGTTGGACTTCTGTTTGGACTTGGACCGTTGTAGTTGAACTAACTCAGGGTTATATTGTAGGTATTCCATTAGTTTCGATTTGGTTTAAACAATGTTTATTTCGATATAATGATTACAATTAGTTTAGTTCTACAAATTGGTTTCGATTTGCTGATCAAATGTGTAGCTTGAACATTACACAAGTGTATTAAGGCTTTTGTTTTGTATTTTTATCAGTATGACTAGAAGTAGTTGTGTCAATTTTGTTTTTGAAAATGATTCGTAGGATTCATTTTACTTAGAATCTTTCCTATTTCGTATGTAGAGTCGGGTAACCCGAACCAAATGTATTTTTAGGCCTGACATATTATCTAATAATGCCTAAACATTTTACTGTAATAAAAATAAGTTATAGGTGAGTACAAATAATGTATTGTACTCAACGATATCAATATACTGTAAGTTTTTCTGACAATATCATTTTTTATTTTTATAATTGTATCATCTGGTGTCGAGTCTCTTTTTTTAGCCACATACATTACATAAAATATAACGTTTAATTATTTATATGGTTGGTATAATGCGTAACCAAGCTTTTCCAACATATCCCAATTTTTGTTCGGTAGATCTTGAAGCAATTTGGAAGAAATAAGAAATTTTGAACTGGGCGTATGATTTATTCTGGAAAATATAAAAACAAATTGATTCCGAAAATGGTTAACATTGGTATTGATAATAGGTTCGAGATATTTTTGCAAGGTTAACCAACCCGTTATGTAAAATTATTGTCGTGTGCATGTGAACTTTTTATTTCATAACAAGGAAAATAATTTTGGCTGCAAGTCAGAACCACTGTAATTAGCATTGTTATAACCTAAAAAAACGATAATATGGGAATTACAAATCTTTTCAACGTCACCATTTCTTTGTTTTAAGCATACTTGAGAAATAAGGTGCATATCGAAGCAGTGACATATCTAAACTATTTTAATCGATTGTAATTTTGAAAGGTTAAGATATATCATAAAGTGTTAGCACCCATCAATTTGCAATGATAGCTTTCATGTAATAATATTGTTTATTGCTAAATGTATAATTCATCATTTTTGTTATTACCGGTCTTCGTGATACTACAATACCGGAGGAGAAGCTCGATCTATCAAAATCAAATTGAGAGCAATCGGAACACCTCGGCCATACTCGCCGTACGACGATCCTCGGACTAATGCCGGTGCATCAATAAAAGTAGTTCGTAAATCATTAGTAATAATAATATGAATTAATTGCAGTGTTTTAACGTGTATTGTATTACTTAATTCAAAATGGTTTAACAGTCAAAAGATTTCCTTTTTATAATTCTATAATTGTATTTCCTCTAAAACATTATATTCTATGATTTAACTTATTTTAGTTTTACATAACCACATCTAAAAACTGACATGTGTTAAATTATATTATCTGAAAAGCCATGATATGCTCACATTTCGCAATTCCTCAACTGTTGGAAACGGCTCTCATAATTTGTTTATTTTCTTCCAGCCCAATCCTTATATTGATAATTGTGTATACTATTGCATGTGTTTGTTCTTTGAAAATAAAAATGTTTAAACCAATTCAAAATAATTTCCAGTGAAGTGTTTCATTGCACAAGTAATTAAGATTCCTAAAAGTAAAATAAAAATTTATACTTTGGATGTATTCACCTTGTAATAAAATGCAATATTTTGAGTTTTGTACCCACATATGAAAATGTAACTTTCTAGTTTGTACTTTTGTTACACAATCTCTGGCTTTTCACTACATTATATTCTAGGCTTGCTGACCTTCCATTAATCGTACGAATTTTATTGCGAAATAACATGTTTTCGTTTGCAAAGTGACATTCAACAACAGTAAAATAAGCGTTTATGGGTATTCCGTCGCCATTTTGTCTTCTTTTATTCCAATTAAACGATCCTACACGGAAATAAAGCTTGAATTTGCATGGTTCTGGTTGACTTTGTTGATATTTATTTTAATCAAGTACATTGTACAAACACAAAAACAATTTAACCTTCTTTTAACGACTGGCAATATTTTAAAAGTACCAGTGGGATGCATCTCAAACAAATTAAAATGCAAACGTAATTTTATAAGAGCAATGTATGCGACAATGTCATAAAACAAATCTATTAGTTCAAACTAAACAATCAGAGAAGTTCAAGCTTCACAGTCCCGAATACCCCAACACTGTCAATATGCATTGTTATTTAAAAAATCAAGAATCATAATGGCAGGTTACAGTAGCCCGAATATTAATATTTCAAAACATGTTTTTTACAAAACAAACTTAAAATAGTATATGTTGAAAATCCGAAAATGTACTTGAACATTTGGAAACGCTGTTTTCGTATGGATTAAAGGAATTGTTATTAAATGCAAAAGAGCAAGGTATATCCGCAAATAACGAAAATGACATCAAAAACTGTCTTCTCATTTTAATTTTACAATCAAAAATCTTACTCTTCTTTACAATGTAAACTTAAGTCAAAACGTTGTCACAGCTATCAACAATCTATTGTTTTAAAGGGGTCCGTATATTTTCTTTTGGCGCTGCCTATATTTAAGGTTCTGTTGTATTTCATCAAGTCTGGCGATCACATTCAAGGGTAAAATTACAAGTCAAAATGACATGATAGACAGTTAACTGCTTTCATGATTTAATGAACTCATGTGTATATTAAGACTAGCCTTTATAAATCGTTGACAGCCATCCTTGGGTATATGTTGCTTCACTTATTTTTGGTTCACTTTTCTGCGACAGTGAGTTATTATCAAATCATTACAGATGAACATGATCTGAATAAAACAATCATGATTGCAATTAAAACTTCTGATTTAGCGGTATAAAACATTTGTTCATCGACGGTATGGCATTTTACGGGCATTAAACAATGAACAAATATCTTTTTACAGGTAATGACTTTCCTGTTAATTCAAATGATATATTAGGCTAATATAGTTCAATGTAATCTAGGGTGCTCTGCTCATACGCATGTTGTGTTTCCAATAAGAATATATTTCTGAACGCTTTTTATTATCATACTAACGATACGACTGTACAAACATAGTAACAGCACAATTATCACGTCGTGTACATTCTTTGAAAGTTGTTGCTGTTTTACGATATATAAAAATGTTGTGCTCAGTTAGCCAAGAGAGCATGAGGGTCAATGTTCTTACGTTATTGTTATACGTTGTGGTATGTGTGTCTGAACAAATTATTTAATATCGTATTGTATGATCACCTGTTTCGGATTGTTAAATTCAAAAAGTGATAACATATAATTCGTAACAAAAACTTATTGATCACGTACGAAAAAGCCAGACATGCGTGAATAAGCAAAACTTCCTTTCAAAATAAGTAATGTTTAAAGATGCACTATTGTTAATACATATTTTTAATATACCAAAACCTATAAACAAATGTCGAAAACAATGATCTTTATGAAAGATACCGAGTTTAATTTACAAAGAAATGTGCAGAAAACACGGTATTGCTACCTTATGAGACCATAGTAGATAGCAGTAAATCATTTACCATTCACCAATCATTTAATTCTTTTGCGTTTTCAGCTATTAAATACACGGTTATAATATTGTTAATAGTAATTAATATTTTCCGTAAAAACATTATTTAAAAAGTACGTGAGGGTAATTCACGCAAAATTTATGTTTGTTTTACATGTGTATGTATTGATTTTGAATAAAAGTGTCACTTTAACACAGTCGTCAACTAAAATTATTGATGGTTCGTTATTCGGTTGTACGCTTATTTCATGAGAGTTGCCAAATATCCGTTTCTTTTAACAATAATGATATAAAGTATTAATTGTATTATAATGTATTTTTTAATATTTGTTCTTGAATTTCTGAATGTAATTCAAATCCTTTATTTATGGTTTCATATGACTGAACCTTTTTATCGGACGACTTGCTTGCTTCCATGATAATGATACGACTGAATTTTTTTTTTAATTATCATCTCTTTCGTGAATTTACGATAGGTAGTGCATAATGCGTGAAAGACAACTTCGACTTCTTCAAAGGTAACATGAAAACAATCTATGCAAAGCATCAAAGGGCGACATTAATTGGCTTCTAGTCCAGCTTCATATATTAGAGTATATGTGATAAAAAATAATGTTAAATCAGCACATAATTAGTGCAAATGTCTGAAAACAGTGATTTAAGACTGCTTACACATATCAGATCGCAGATTCCATATAATTATGTTCGACAATTTATGCTTTTTGACTAAAAGCGCTACTAAAGCTTTCAGACAATTAAGATCTGTTCTTTTTTTAGATAGCTCATATGACTGGATTGGAGGCATTGATGTAAAAATTAGGAGACTCTTGGAAAAAATAAAACAAACTGTCAATCTGTGAGAGTGCAGCTGTAAGTAAGAATCAAACATCATGATTTCTTTTTTGTAAGATATGTTTTTAATACCAGTAAGAGCTAAACTATACAAATAGCCACGTTTTTTATACCTCAATCTTAAGGTGAACTCGCTGGTAGTGTTGTTTTATTTAAACTAATGTGGTACTGATAACATTGTAGTAAGGTACTGATAACATTGTAGTAAGCTAGGTGAACATTTCAAAAGGATTATATCAATTTGTGGTGGGTACTAATGCTCTAATCAACAAAATATTCCTCGTCCCTTACTTGTAAACGCCACAACAGTGTTCATTTTATAGCACACTGGTAGTAGATCTATAACATAATTTGTAATTTAATCTTAAAACAAATTCAATAAGATTTCAAATTAAGTGTTCAATTATAGGCAGATGCGAGAGAATAATGTGTTGCCTTTAAACAAAAATAGTAAAAACACATTTTTTTTATAATAAATAAATACAATGTTACTTATATAATGTTAGAGAAAAGCAAATAAAGTATAAAATCATTTTAGTATTAAAAACTTGTACACGGTTAAAAAACGAATGTGTTTCCTTCAATAATCTGTAAGACGTGTCACATATTTTGTGAAAATTAACAAAACGTGCATAAAGGTGCGGATTGTAATTTTCAAAAAATAGTAGTGACATGAAACAAAACTTCAAATGGAATGTCAGTAAATATTTGGGTATTTCTTCTCAATAAAAACGAAGGACAATCTCACAGTACACTTTACTCCTCCATTTAACAAAATCAAAACCTCGTTTCAGAAAGGGCGCTTCAATCAGGGCGCCAACAATCGGTTAATATCTTGTACATGGATTTGGGGAACGTCGAATTATGTGCACACAACAACAATGTGTGTTAGGTTGGCATGTACGCTGTCTAAAGAATATTGAATAATTATGTATCCTCAATCAAACGTTTGACAAAGTGCATACTGGTGGACTTCATATTTCAATCACAAAAAGTACAATACCGATTTAAAAATGTTCATGATAGTGATTTTTCTTTGCGTAATAATCGTGTGGCAATGTTTCAGGAAAGGATAATTGGTTTTCCTTTAGACGTATGGTTGTGGGTTTAATGCGTATGTATGTTTGCATTTTTGGTGTTCGGCAAGTCGTAAGGTCACGGATGTAATGTATGTGTATGTTTGGTTTTCATTCAGGCGTATAGTCGGGGAGGTAATGTTGATATGGTATGCATTTTTTTTTATTTTCAGCCAGTCGTAAGGTAGGGAATTTAGTGTGTGTGTGTGTGTGTGTGTTAGGTTTTCAGCCAGTCGTCAGGTGGGAGATTTTTTATGTATGTATTTTAGGTATACAGCAGGTCGCAAGTTCGGGGATTTAAGTTTATGTGTACATGCTTGATATTCAGCCAGTCGTCAGGTCGGGGATCTATATTTATGTGCGTGTATGTTTGGTTTTCAGTCAGGCGTTAGGAGGGGAAGAAGCCATTTGTATGGGTATGTATCTTTGATATTCAATCACTATTCAAAAGGGAAAAGGTGTTGTTTGTTGTTCATGTTCAAATTGGTGAAATACCAGGGGATAATTATCATTGGTGAGTACATTTATGTTTTAATCCACTCGTAATGTAGCAGATAATATTTACGGGTTTTGAGCCTGTCGTAGAGCTATTTTTTATTGGCGTGCTTCGTTCATTTTCAACCAGTAGTATGGTCGCGGTAATGTTTCTGCTACAACAGAGAGTAAAAGGCTTTGTGGCAGGACATGATAATACTTTGAGTATCATTTTTATCCGTTTATACTGAACATTGTAAGCTCATAATTATATATAGCAGAATTTATCCCGTAAACTTAATAAAACAAACTCACTTTGACGGAATGAACAGGAATTATGACTGTTCCATCTTCGACTTTGTATGGGCATCACGATCACAATTAGCTGACGAACGTAGAAGAACAGATGCCTTACATGACCCTTATTATTTAAGCGACAACTGTTGACTGGTTTAAGTCAAGCTCGATTCCGTTAGTTATGTAACCTTTTTTTCTCAAATGAGAACTGATTAAAACGTATCCGCACGATATCTTTGTAGAAGTTTTTTCAATAATTCAACTAATTTGATTGGTTCATGATAATTGTCTGTTATTGTCAATATTTAGTTTTCCTACGCTATGTAGTGCGAATATTAAACACGATTTTACAATCCAGTGTCAAATGGCCATTGTTTTATTTTTAGGGGGTGGGATGCAATTATATAAGAATCAATGTGCCAGGTGACGCTCGAACTCCCAACATCTAGGTTGAAAGTCGAACACATCCAAGTGTAAGCTGTTGATTAAATACACGATAAGTTTCAAATAACTACGGGAACTACATAAAAAGTTATTGTAATGTTAATGAAATGAGTTCATATGAAAGAACATGTATACGTTAACAGAGGTGTTCATACATTATAAAAACTGCAGTATACTCTAAATTATATATGTGTAGAAACATTGAAAAGTTGTTTATCTAAGTTGATAGAAACTCAATGTTGAAAGGTAAATCAGATATTTCTTAGCCAATAAAAAAGGTCAATTTCAAACAGGGTTTGGTATTTTAGTAGTTGTAGCGAAATGCCACTTCATGGAAACTAATTTGCTAAGGACCGAAATCGCAGCAAACATACAAATAATTTCACAGTCACATACCATAATGTTTACTTATTCCCAATGGGACTGTAAAAATCAAGTCAGAAATTATAACAGATTTCAATGAACTCATGTCGAAACTAATTAACATTCTATTATTCCATTAATATGATACTATGGGGCATTGAGCAACATCTGAGGGCATGTTCAACATGTGAATTAAATGTCTTAATTTTATCAGATATCATAATAATGGTTCAATAAAAAATAATTAGTGGCGCCTCTGTATTCTTATCACAACTTTTTAAAATGGAAAACATAACCAGTTATCAATTTAAGATAACATGCTTGTCAAAATACAAATATTGGACCAGTCCAGACTGATTCATGATAACAATAATTTTAAAGGGATAGAACAATGAACAAAACATCCAAACATATTCGCATGTAACAAACATGTTAGCTTTACTAACTACTTTGAGTCTACGATGTCCATAATAAACAGTAGAATTAACATTCAATAAGTCATTATACTCGTAGTGTTTCTTTTTTATTTCAACAAGGACTATAACTCCTAAACTTTTTTCATCAAAATGGAAAATACTGTTGTCAACAATTCATATTATTAGATGTGCCAGTATGTATAACTTCATTTCTGTTTGGCGCTACGTTAGTTTTAAGATAACCAAGATTATTTGATAATTTAGAGATCAAATTTCTTGTCTGGCGCCTACCCATATGGGAAAATGAAATAGCAGCAACAGAAAACCAATAACAATCCCTGTTAAACATGCTCAGATGCATTCTCAAAACGTCTTGACACCACAAGAAGTGACATGTTTAAGACGCTCGATGCAGATGTCTCGCTTGCTAGATTTTGTAGTAGCAGTTAAAAATACATAACTGATATAAATAAATATAACAGTGTCGACTTTACGCCCTTTCGGCTTTTAAATGGAACATAACAGACACATTAGCTACTAGTGATGAACGTATCAGTATCATTCAATTTTATTAAAATCTCTTTGAACGAAACATGATATTTCTGTGTAATCAATTTTGATTTTTGAAAACAGATAAGCACTATTTCAGACTTCCTTTAAAAAACCATTTCTTGTGAAAACAACATATATAATAATATTATTGTCGTATCATTAGACTGACCTATTAGGCTAAGACAATACAACTTAGACCGATGTTAGGTATCCTTGGGAGTTTTGAGTAAATAATAAACCAAGGTTGCAATATTCATTCTGTGTACACTACCAACCACGCATATTTTGCAAATAAACGCGTTTCACCGCGGGAGAGATTGTGTCATCGCGGGAAATCGCGGCGATATATTCCGCGGTAGCCAACTCGGAGGAAAGCGTCATCGCCGCGTTCATCTCGACTTCCGAAAATATGCACGTTTCGACTCGCCGCGATGCGACTTACCGCAAAAACAGAAGACAGTAGCGTCTTAAATCTTTCACAGTTGCAAAGCATAATTTTTAGGAATCAACCTACTTTTTAAGCAAGAACCAAGATTTTAAGATAACAGATCGAGATTTTATGAGTTTAATAAAACTGACTAGAATTATATGTATAGTACGGGAACAAAGAAAACGCCGTCAGAAATTTTAGAGTTACCTTATTTACCTTAATTAAAACTTCGCATCGCCGCGTATCGCGGTGGATCGACGCGTAGGAACATGGTGGAAGAACGCAGATGGCATTATGTTTTAATGGCTGCGTATAGTGCAAATTAGATCAAAAAGATAACGTCCGCGGTAAGGAAAAATCGCGGCGATGGTCGAAATGTGCAAAACAAACGCGTGGTGGGTAGTGTACGGACAATGCGTTCTTTGTCAAGATGTTTTCATGATTAGTCTACAATATAAGACTACAGAAACCTTATAACAGTACCATTATCGTCCAATTGGCGCACTTTCTTTCAAGCATGTCCTGTTAATTATCTTTACATGCCACTGAAGAATCATGCCTGTTTGAGCTGAGATTTACAATAGCAGATATCTGAGTCACAATTTTATTTGATTTTATATAGAGGAAACGTCTTACGCTATGGTTACCCTTCTTTGAAATTGTGAAGACAATAGTAAAATCTTTATCAGTTCGAATCAGGTCTACCATTTATTAACTATACGTTTCTTTGTGTTTTAAAAGCCATCTTTTTCTAAATTCTGTACTTGTACTAAAATGTACAGCGACGTGTTGTAGTACACAACATTCAACTGAGCCAGAAATCTTAATATAATTGAACGAAAAGAAAAAATCAAACTGTTCAGTGCTTTCTTTCTCCTTTTTTACCTCATGTGGTTATCAGCTGATACAACCTATTGTTCAAAAAGGAACACCATGTGCGCTTAATGACAAACATGCAAATCATAATATACAAAATAACTGCTACCTTTGAAAATGGTTTTAAACTTGTGTTCTTTGGTACTGGTCTTTGGGCTATGAATTGTACAATAACCTACCACAATGTTTCTTTAATGTGTTCTCCATTTTAAACACAAACATACATTGCAGGAAATTAAACCTGGAGGCAGGATCACCTCAAAACAAATTAGAGCAATTAAAGAGAACATTTTTGGGGTAGGGTATCTTCAAAACAAATATGAACAATTGAAGAGAAAATACTCCGGAGGAAGGATCATTTCAAAACAAGTACGAACACTTGAGGAGAATATTTTTTGAGGGAATTTGAAACAATAAGCGACACTTGCAGAACATTTATTGAGCAGGGATACATTGAACATATTTTTATTCTAATCCGATTTTAAAGATAACTTTTCAATTACAGTAGTATTAAATGCATATTCTTTTACTTCTAAACGACCAATAGAATATGAAATTGAAGTTTGTACAACTTACACAAGTCTTACAAATGCACTGGTGTACACCAACAACAGCTCAATTGAAAATGGTACAAACTGGATGGATAAGCATAATTGTGTTCAAATCTTCGCCATATTTTAGCAAGAAAGAAACTAATACAATGGAAACTTTAGGGACAAGCCCAATGGTCAAATACGTATCGAAGACCCTGTTTTTAAGCACGTATGTTCCTACACCTACAAGACACTGCGAGAAACACAAACGTCAATAAGATAACAGATGCATTAAAATATCTGTATCAATACATGTTAGTGTCCCCTCAACTGGAGTAACACTAGATTATGGGCCACACAGTTGGCACATCATTCATCAATAAATGCAAACTTCAACATGTCAGTCTTTAAAGCTGATTAAATATCAAACACAATTGGAATTCTGCAGCCAATTGTATTAAAGCAGTTGAAATTTGAACATGTAAGCATTTTAAGCATATTAAAACTATATTAAAATCACATAAAACACGCAACACCAGTCAACTATAACCTGAGGATAAGTTCTTAAAGTTTTATACAAATGGCTGCTGACTTTTAAGATTTCAGTTCTGAAAGATAAAATATAACTAACAGCTGCGTGCAAATATACGAGGTCATAATGCTGCATCCAACGCTTTGATATTGAGGGATGTTGACATCTTGACATCTTAGCGGGAAGTATTTTTCGAGACGATTGCGTCTGTAGATCTCAAGCAGGCTTACTGATCCTTCTGTCAATCCCAGTCTCATATCCGACTTGGCAATATTATATCCGACTTGGCAATATTATTACAGTATTTAAATAAATTGGGCACATTGGACAATTAACGAGAGCTCATATGTGCTCCATTTAACAAAGTTGTCGACCTGCAAATCGATTTGTAAAATAGGCAGTGGCACAATCGACTACGCCATCAACCTATAAGGAATAACTACTTTCCATAATCAAAACTTCAACTGATTATATCGACGATTTAACATTTTAGGATACAATTTTAAAGCTGCCTTAAACCTGAACCAAAGTGTCAAAGACAAATACAATTCTGTGATATCAATCTGTTTTATACACCGGCGTTAATGTTCTCTGGAATAACATGTATGAAATAAGTACAACAATACTATCTTTCTTTTTGTTTTACAGAACAGCTATATCGTTTTCTAAACATCAACAAAATCTTGAGAACCAAATGCCAAAGCAGCCATGTGATACTTTTTGAAAAATAACGATGACGATATGATGTAAATTCTATAAATGATGAAAAATACCCTTTTTCATATCTATATAAACAACATTAATATTCGTGTTTAGTATTGAATATCAAACAATAAACAGAAAACAGTTTAAACTGAAGTACAAATGAACAATACTACGAAACATCGACGCGCCGTCACTGATTTGTAGGCTGAGCTACACCAGTAGGCTGCTATCAGACTTGTTTTAATCATCGCTATCACTCGTGTACGTCGTAAAAATATCTTAAATGTCATGTTACTATCA
The DNA here is from genome assembly GCF_026914265.1 of Mya arenaria. Classification (NCBI taxonomy): domain Eukaryota; kingdom Metazoa; phylum Mollusca; class Bivalvia; order Myida; family Myidae; genus Mya; species Mya arenaria. Next base: position 20,083,319 of record NC_069136.1, read on the forward strand.
TATTTTGGAAATATACACCTTTCCCGTTACAACTTGAATCAATTAGCAAGCAAAAAGCTCAATTTAGAACTTTATTGTATGGTATCATTGGTTGACAATAGAAATTACACTACCTAAATAACGCAATATTTAAAAGGTGATAGTAAATATGTAGGTTTAAAATTCCTTGATGGTGCATTAGGTTAATTTTACATTCATTGTTGCGGAAAAATGTTAAAGAGACTCGTACAAAAAAGGTTGTCATTTTAAGTTTTCAATTAGGTGTTTATATAATGAAATAAACAACTTTAATTACTACAAAAGAGAGATGAGTGAAAAACAACAGAAAATCCGTTTTTACCTCGCCTGTCAATGCGGACAAAAGTCAGTTACATTTCTTGTTGTGCAGTTCACGACATAAAAATGGAAGGCGTTTACATGCTTCTAGACTATAACTGAATGTTGACAGTTTGCAGAGAACACAGAAAAAATAAAATCATCAGGTGCACATAATTGGAGTTGTTTTGAACCATGAAAAGGTAATAAAAACATATAACTACTAACATGTATGAACTATATAAACTCGTGTATGTTATATATTAACAACACATACTACTTACATTCGCTGCAGAAACAACAAGATATTACATTTTGCTTGTATCAACTGGTTTTCTCAAAAAAAACTTTCCAACGTTATTTCGATATCATTTAAACTAATTGGGAAGGTCTAAAGGCAATTTGAGACTATTTTTCTGACATTATAAGTGTTCTTTTTCGGGAAAATATCAATAGTACTAATCCTTAAATGGTTTTCAAGCCTTCAAAAGATACATTAATTAATATTTATAAGACTCCACAAAATTTGATTGACTACAGTCTTTATCATAGGTACGACGACGATGAAACACGACATGAATAACAAAATGTACACTGGGAAATTTATCTGAGAACAACGTTCATCGACAGTTATATCCCAATATGGATCAGTAAATGTTGTGAATGTGGTGTACAAGGCGAATGAAACCGTTTGTTGAAAAATGTCTAGGTTTATACCTAACATTTCTCAGGAAAAGTATCTCTGATATATATTGGTCTACAAAATTCCAAGTTGTTATTTTACCAGTGTATTCAGAGATAATGTAACGACAGTGAATGTTTACATTATATATCAGTGATCAATTATGTTAGCCGGTTTGCCATTTGAACAGCAAACAACTATTTAGTACTAGTCTGTACAATAACAAGTATATCACTGCATCGGATCAACCATTAAAAGTATGCGGCCTCGCTTCTGCACGAAGCCGTTCTAGGCTGTATGATTTATTCGGAATTCAATGTAAAATTATGTGTATTAGGAAATAACCCTTCAATGTAGAAAAACACCTCTAAATAATCAAATTAAAAGAAAAGACGAAAGGAAATTTCATCAATGTTGGATACAGGTACATAACGTCCGAGCGAATATTTGTCAATTTATTATATCAAAACTAAAAAAGTATTAATTATATGTCAAGGGTTATTTTCGGTTAAAATAAACACTGTAATTAAGTGTCCATTAACCATGTCACTGCAAACGACATCAGAGCGGCTTTTTCCCTAAACAGCATGACACTTGTCAAAATATAGTTTTCTTTATAAATTCCAATTCAATATAATTGAGATGAATGTCGGTTTCCGGAAAGATTTAGCAAATTGATTTCCAATTACTTTTTTAAAGCTTAAGGAGATTGACAGGCTTATTTGAGGTCATTCTGTCTTGGAATAAGGTTATTGCCCCTTCGCTAGTATGCATTGCAATTAAGACCGCAGTGACTAAAACTGTGCCTATTTGAATTGTGCATCTTTTATACGACATTTAATTGCCACAACATGAGTAAACAGATCACACATGGAACAAAGAAAATCAGGTGTTCATGTGTTATTTTGTTGTTCAAACAAACTCATTTGATATGCTTGAGTAATAAAAAATACGTTTTGGTTATTGAAGGCTTATGGAAATCTATGCACGAATTTTTCAACGTATAACTATATATAACATTCATATCAATTAATAAGGTTTGCCTAAAAATAACAGGAACAAGAAGAATCTATACAAATGCATAAGATAAAAGGCAAAACTATTTTAAAACCGTGAAAGCGCATCGCACATCCCTAAAAGATCCAGACAAATGCCTATGGCTTATTTCTATATTTTAGGAAGTTTTATACCTTTTTTTACCTTTTTATACTCAAAGATTTAAAAGAGTAAAGGATTGACACCGGCAATCATATTTGGCACTCACCTAGTATCTGTTTGATTTTCATTTTGTGGTAATAACGCTGAGCGGTTTATGCTAAAAGATGCACTCTTACTCCAAAATGAGATGTTAGAAAATTTAATACAATTGTTTTAATTTAACGAAAAGGATGAAAACAATCATCTCGTCATAAAGTCATCACTGATGTTGTTTTGTTGCAGTAAGTGTTCTGAATTATGAATGTAGGTGTGACATTCTTTATACACACGGCTTGTTGGAAGTATGCTCAAACAGCCTTTGCCCTCATCTCCAATGGAAAAATAGGATCATTATATAGCAAAATGTTACAAGGACGTTCCTGTTGTTCAGTTGTTCGGAAGCATGGAGATAACTGTTGTAACGTTGTCGGAACATGTTGTGTGTTTTGTTTTGTGTTGTAATATGTTGTGTTCTATGAGTTATGTTACATCAGGGGAACCTTTGTAACTTTGATGCACTATGTCGTGAGCTTTGTGTCCTGTGTCATGAGGTGAACGTTTGTTGCCTTATTTTTGTGTTGTGTTTTGTCTGACATGCATTACCAACGAATCTACGTGCTGTTTTATTCTTTCCCAGCCAGAAAAGGTGTACCGAGAGTCCGAACGAATGTTATTTTATTTGCAAGCAGTCGTAAGGTATGTGGCAATGTTTACCTGACTGTATGAATTTCTTGTGTTCAGCCATTCGGAGATAATATCTACGATCTTGTAGGGACATCACGACCACAATAGATATTAAGAAAACAAACAAAAGACGCCTTACATGAACCTATGTTTATGCTCAACATCAGTTAGGATCTGGTTTCAATCAAGTTCGATTCCATAATTTGTGTAGAAACAAGTTATAGGTCATAATTTATATATTATTAATACATATTGTTGGGGGTGGGATATCTTCAAAACAAGATGAACAATTTGGGAGAAAATATTCCGTAGCAAGGATCATTTCATAGCCAAGACGAACACCTGAGTAGAATATCTTTATGAGTAGTTAAAAATAAAAACAGACACTTGCAGAAAATATATTGAGCAGGGATACATTGAAAATAATATTTTTCGGACGCATTTAATATATGTATCAATACATGTTGGGATCCCCGCTACTGGAGTTACACTAGATTATGGGATCAGAGCCAAACAGTTGACACATCATTCATGAAAAATGCAAACTTCAACATGTCAGTCTTTTAAGCTCATTAAACATCAACGACAATTTAAACACATCTTGGAATTATGCAGTCAATTGTATTAAAACAATTAATTTGAAATTGTAAAAATATTGCATTTTAAAAATATTGTCACTATATTAAAAACGCTTTAAACACGAAACACTAGTTAACTATAACCTGAGGATAATATCTTCAAGTTGTATTCAAATGGCTACAGACTTTTAATACTTCAGTTCTGAAAGATAACAAAATAACTAACAGCTGCGTGCAAATGTACGATGTCAAATGTTGCATCGAACGCTTGGATATTGAGGGATGTTGACATCTTGACATTTTAGCGGGAATTAAAGTGTTCTTCGAGATGATTGCCTCTGTAGACCTCAAGCAATCTTACTGATCTACCAATCCCAGTTTTATTGTGACTTGGCATTATTATCACAGTATTAAAATAAATTGGACACACAGGACAAATAAAAAGAGCGCATATGTGCTCCATTTAACAAAGTTGTCGATCTATAAATCGATTTGGAAAATAAGCAGTAGGACACTCGACTACGCCATAAACCAATACGGAATAACTGCTATTCATGATCAAATCTTCAACTGATTTTATCGACGATTTAACATTTAAAAGTGTTGTAGTCACTTGTACACAATGGGTGTTATCTTAACTTTTTAATTAGGTCTTATTGTAAGCAAAACAACACTATTCAAGTAATAATACAAAAGAGAGATGAGTGAAAAAACAGTCCGTTTTGGCCTCTCCTGTCACGACATAGAAATGGAAGACGTTTACATGCTTCTATTAAATAACTGAACGATGACCAATTTGCAGAGAACTCAAAAATTATGAGATGAACAAAATAATAGTTGCTTTGAACCATGAAAAGGAAATTGAAAATATAACTACAAAGTAAACATGTATGAACTGTATTAACTCGTTTGTGTTTTATGATAATAACACATACTACTTACATTTGCTGCAAAAACAAGGAAGGTCCAAATACAATTTGATACTACTTTTCTGACATTATAAGACTTTAGTCTTCTTTTTCGGGGAAATATTAAAATTACTTATCCTCGAGTGTTTTTTAAGCAATTTAACTTACATTTCTTAATATTTAGAAGACTCAACATTATTTGATTGACTAGAGCCTTATTAAAATAATTCCCAATTGGACTTTCTCAGATAACCTTGGTCGGAAATTGATGATCATGGGATTGGCATGTAAGATAGTTTGTTTCTGGCTTGTGACGTGATTGTTCTAACAATAAAACAATGGCTTGTAGCCGAAAATATAACAACGATCCTGTTTAAGGCAAAAAACAGTTAGGGGAAACAAACTTAAATGAGGTCAAACGCTACAATACAACCGCCATCAGAATACTATGAATGCTAAAAGGCCCTAAATACGCTATGGAGTTGAACATCCGCGCTTATTTTTAAAGATTGAGCATCTGTCTCATATTTTCCGGCTTATACCTGATGATATTATATAACTTGTACAGCACATGCATATATGACTTAGATAGTTTAATATATATTCAAAACTGAAGACAACTAACGCTAACATAAATCACATGAATCACACAGGAATTCAATTCCTTGGTAGACACCAGTACACGTGTCATTTTTATATAGTCATTTAAACACAGGTGTCCTTTTTATACGCGGATTACTATCGGTCATGATAATAGTAAAGTTACATAAACGATTGTTATTCTGTTTTAAATCGTGAACCATTCGTATTCAGCTGAAACCGCATCGTATAGAAATATAGTCGAACCAATCGCAGATTCAGAGCGATACAACGATGACCGTTTTCTTTAAAGTTTATAATAATAATGCATTTATCGTTATATCCGTTAGCAACGCTAACCAAATAAAACATATTGATTAGGTACGACGAACACGACATGAACAACAAATGTACACTGGTAAATTTATCTGAGAACAACGTTAATCGACAATCATATACCAGTTTGAATCACTAAATGTGGTGTACAGGGCAAATAAAACCGTTTGTGGAAAAAAAAAACGTCTGGGTTTATACGTAACATTTCAGGAAAATTTCTGTTATTTATTGGTCTACAAAATTCCAAGTTGTTATGGTACCAATGTATTCAGAGATAATGTAACGACAGTAAATGTCTACATTATATATCAGTAATCAATGATAGTAAGCCCGTTTACCATTTGATGAGCACACAACTATTTAGTACTAGGCTGTACAATAAAAAGCATATCACTCTTCTACATCGGATCAACCATTTAAAGTTTGCTGTCTCGCTTCAGCACGAGGCCGTTTTAGGCTATATGATTTATTCGGAATTCAATGTAAAATTAAGTGTATTAGGAATTAACTTTGCAATGTAGAAAACAACTAAGATTATGCTAACAAAAAATAATCTCATTCAACAAATCAAATGAAAAGAAAAGACGAAAGGAAATTTCATCATTATTGGATACAGGTACAAAGCGCCTGAGCGAATATTTGTAAATTGATTATATAAAAACTTAAAAGTTTCTTAACAAATGTTCAAGGTTTATCTCTTATACGATCATCTTAAGAAACTAGTAGTTATTTTTCCTGCTATCCAAAATAGTAATGTTTTGGTCGTCTGTACAAACTATTTGGTACTACATCTATTCATGCCTTTGCCTCCGATTTTATACACATGTTTATAAAAATGTTTTATGCATTTACACTGATTTGAGTTGACTTACGTTAAACAATTGCCAGTCAAACTGATACTAGCTCCACAGAATGTTGAATAATCCTGGAAATTATTCAAAAGTGACATTTGCATCTCATGACAAAGTATAAAAGAAAATCAATGATTCTCTTTTTCGCACACGCAATAGTGTATTAACGTTTTAAAGCAATGTTCGATGTAAAGAGTGGTAAGAGTGTATATTCAAAACGAATACTTATATAAGATGTATCCAAATATTTGAAATACATTTTCGGTTAAAATATTCACTGTAATTAAGTTTCCATTAACTATGTCACTGAGAATGATATCAGAGCGGCTTCTCCCCTAATCATCATGCCATTGTCAAAATATATTTTTTTCACTATAAATTCCAATTTAATGTAATTGAGATAAATGTGGGTTTCAGGAATGATTAAGCAAATATATTTCCAATTACTTCCTCAACGCGTAAGGAGATTGACAGGCTTATTTGAGGTCATGCTGTTATTGAATAAGGTTATTGTCCCTTCGCGTGTGTGCATTTGAGAGCGCAGTGACAAAAAACTTAATATGACTGTTTGAATCATGCAAGTTCTGTGCGCCATTTTATTGCCACAGCATCAGACAACATATCATACATCAAACGAACTAATTTGATATGCTTGTGTAATATTTGAAAATAGCGTTTTGGTTATTCAATGCTATACATACAAATCTATGCATCTTCAGCATATGAATTTTGCTCGACGTCTGGAGTAAGCACGTAAAGCTATATATAACATTCCATTAAATTAAAATAACAGGAACAAGAAGAATCTATACAAAAACACAGCTTAATGGCAAAATAATTAAAACCTTGAAAGCGCATCACCCATCCTTAGAAGATCCAGACAAATGCTTCTGGCTTATTTCTATATTTGAGAAAGTCCTTGAATTTTTTTACCTTTTCTAATACTCAAAGGTTTAAAAGAGATTACAATTGACAGCGGCAAACATATTTGGCACTGACCAGTTTGATAATCAGTTTGTATATAACGATGAGCGGTTTATGCTTAAAGATACACTCTTACTCCAAAATGAGATGTAGTATTTTCCATTTATGCATTATTTGGTAAGTAGTTAAAGGTTTATCACTCAAAATTTGTGTTTGTTATACATGTGTATGTATTGATTTTAAATAAGAGTGTCACTTAACGTTTTATAAAGATATATTTTGTTCTGTTCCGTTCTTTTCTGTACAATTTTACTTTAATCATAACCACGTCAGTAACGCTTATTCACACTTACGATAGTCTTGGCATTTCATTAAAAGATAAAAATGGAAAACCATCACAATAAGTATTCAATTTCAATCCTCATGGACTCTGAGTCAAATGTTTAGGCAATCTTAGATGATAGGTCAGGTCTAAAAAAGTACATTTGGTTCGGGTTACCCGACCCTACATACGAAATAGGAAAAAGTCTGAGTAAAATAAATTCTACGAATCAATTTCAAACACGTACTTGGCATCACACAAATAGCTCAAGTCATACTGATAAAATTATAAAACACATGCCTATATACACCTTTGTGAAATTCAAGCTGCACATTTGTTCTGCAAATCGAAACTAATGGAATACTTACCATATAACAATGAGTTAGTATAACTACAACAGTCAAAGTCCAACAAACGTCCAACCATAGACGCATAAGACGACTGTTATTGATAGCGCACATGTTTAGAGTACAACTTGGTGACAAAATTATATTTAGGCATTAATATATAGTTTCGCTCTGCCGGTTAAAATTGTATTTTAAACAAATTTGGAATTGAAATAATTGGAACAAGCTTGAACTCTGGGGCTAAGCGTGACCAAAAGAACATGTCGTCAAGTTGTTGTAGTATTTTGAATATCTAGTTATGTTGACGTTCCTGATTGTTGCATAAGAGTAAAAATAGTATTTTGATACACAAAAATACAGAAATGGAGGTTTAGTATTTTTCGAACTTGCAAAATGAATAGGAATGGCTGAGGAGTTCCGGATTAAATAATTTATAAAATAGTTTGTAAAAACACCTCGAACAAGACGGTGTATTGTTCTTGATTTCACCACTGGCCAAGCGACCCTTATGCACGACATAGCCCTATGATGTACAGAGTTATCGAGAAAGGATATACTATAGTAGGGATATACAAATGCATTACATTCTAATTTCAAGTTATAAGTTTATTTTAACCTAGCGTTGCCGGTTCAGGTTGTGCAACATCATTACGATACATATTGTGGTAAAGTGATTACATTCGAGTACTGAACATACTAAACTGCACTTTTGTATCACGAAATTATGTGTGAAAAAGCATTTAGGAGTGTTAAAATAAAGATATAAAAGCTTGAACACTCAAGCAAATGTTGCTATTTGTTCAAATATCGTCTTTGAAAAGTACAATTTTCATCAGCGTAAATAACGGCTACGATCGATTCGTTTTTAAGTGATTGGTTGATTGACATAATCACGTTATGTTTTCAATGTATGGTTAAAAGATAAAAAAAATATTCATCGTAATTGTCCTGGTGGCCTAGTGCATAAGGCGTCGGGTTTTTTTTTCTTGACAAAACGGCGTTTGTTGACGCCCGATAAAAACAAACTACCTTTTTATCTAACAATTGTGCGCTTTTCTTCAAATTAGATATCATAGAGAAAATTAATGATAGCATGAGTTTTTTCAGATGATAACCCGGAAAACATGGTCTAAAAACTCTTTCAACCAGGCTGTCGTGTTAAATGTTTGAAAAATAAAAATAAAATTATCAAAGCACAAATGTACTTCGACAGGTTTATATTCCTTACTTGTATTTGCCATTTTACTAAACAAACTTTTCCATTATATTGGTGGAAGCTTTATCTACTTAAACGTAAGACACACGCTAAAATGATAATTTTTGCTATTTTTTTATTTCCGTTTTTTGCTTATAGTAAGGTATCCTATGAAAATATATAATAACAATGTTCTTCGTAAATGTCGAAAAATATCATACATATATTTTAATACACCAAAATTATCAGCTTAACAATTACAAAAGGTTATTAAAGAAAGATTAATGAAGTTGCATGCAAACCTTTTTGCATTCATTACAAATCATAAGTCTCAATATAATATCAATGCTAAAAGGCTATATTTTGAAATCTCATACCTAATTTTAGAATAGTGTCATTTACGTTTAAGCTTAAATTCATGCTCACTACCATTGCGGGTTTCAAATATTTGTTCGTCGGAGATGTGCAACTGGCGATAATGCAAACCTTTACGTAATTTACATGTTTAGGACCAATCTTTTCAGCTAAGCTACCATGTTCATGATTCCACAAATCATAACTTCATAGTATTGAAGTAACTCAACCGTAATTTAAAACCAGCTACACTAATGATAAGTTTGTTAGTTTGGTAGATAAAAAAAGGCCTGCCTAAACTCAAAGGCTGCGTTATGGGGTGGCCCCTCCCAACGACGACATCATAACTGTTTGGCATGACACAGAAGTGACTGCAATTCCCAGTCAACTCCTGATATTAGAAGTGTGGGGTATAATGAAATACAGGTGCGATTATCTAGATATTTTCTATGATGCCACCTATTATGCCACTAAGTGCTATAACGACACACATTAGATACAACGTTTCTGGTTTTAAACTAATTTTGTCTCTATATTTTCAAGTTTAAGCCTTTTAATGCAGAACGCAAGACAAGGGGGCGATATGTTGACGTCTTACTTAACAAGGTGGCTTTTAAATTAACTCGTAGACGTGTTTCTTGTCGTGTTGCGCCCTCAAATTGGCGACGTTTTTTACTTCAGCTTTTCGCGTTCTCGTTTTGTCGGTGTCATGTTTTTGATTATACCCTAATACATAATTACATGCGTTATGACTGTTGGTGTACCTCTTAAAATAATTAAATAGTTCTTGATGTAAAAAACATCGTTCATACATTAAGATATTTTTGCTGGCTATGGATCTGCAACGCGACTCTTACTATTTGCTTCTTAACAATGACGCTAATTATGTCTCAATTAAGGGAGTCAGGCAAAAGCCTTATATATTAATACCTTTTTCGGCATTATGTCCTAGTTATCTGTTAATAGTTTGATTTTGTTTATCAACTCATCAGCAACTAATTCCAAATATACTTCATGTTAGAGAAGAAACACGAGTTTAGACCAGACAAAAGGTATAAAACAAACGAGAGTTCATAGCATGTGTATGGTTTCTAAGACTCGATTCCTTACAGATAAATAAGAACTTTGGAGACCAAGAAAGTTGAAATTTAACCATTAATATTTGTCACTCATGAGCCAAATGAAATTAAATAATCATTAATTATATCTTTGTTTTTCGGATCTTAGTTATGTTATTCTGTATTCGAAACATATAAACGTTGAGCTATTCATTGTAAATGTCAATGTATCACCTTCAATGTAGATCGATAAACAACAAATCGATGTTTATATTTCTCTGAACAACATTTTATTCAGAATTGTGAGAAAATAAAACGGTCAACGCCAACACACAAGAAAACTCGTTCAATCAAAAGTATTTACAGATACATACAACGATATACCGTGCTTGGTCGGCAAAATCATAATAATCACAAATGCTATCTTGATTCAACATTATTTTTTTTTTATTGCAATTTAATGAAATATTTGTGCAAAAAGCTACAGAAACAAACTCAGTAGCAAAAAGTTTAAACATAAACCCAGTTCAGTGGCACTGGGCAAACGCCAAAGATATAGAACACAAATTTCGTAATATATCACTTACATGTCTGTACTGATATAAATCAACAAAAGTTTTGATAATCTGTAAACACTTGATATGGAAAGGACTTGTTTGAACGAATTCTAGTAAGCGTCATGACGTAAGTAAACAAAGTCGCACACACTATTTAACGAAAACTTACAAAAATGCTTTTCCTTCGTCATGTTTCACCCATATCGACAATTTGAATTATATATCCAACAAAAAAGATCAATAGTGTGTTTGCGGCTCTGACCGTACACATATTGTATGCATTATAGTCCAATACAAACAGTGCACCCAAAGAACCCTTCACAGGGCATTCATCGTTCTTACATCTACATCTGTACTTGATTAAAGCTGTATTGGGAATACTTTTTTTTCCATTTACAAGAAGTTGACAACTGGGAGGCGATGATGGGCATATATTCTTAAGACGGTAATGCTTGAACAAGTTAAGATTAATGATTTGGCTCATGCGTTTCTTTCTCGAGTTTCAATTTCCTTGATTAAAACCGTTCTGGGGATACATTTCGGTGAACATAATGACAAATTGACACCTGAAAGTTGTTGATGGCTATGTGTTCTGTAGGGGTATATATATCAGAAACAGTATATGCGCTTAAAACATGTGTGTGACGTCATCCATTGTTCTTTTCGTACTTTATATGGGTAAATGGATTGCGTTCTGTAAGAATAGGAAACGAAAAGATCTTAATTCTAAAAGTTTCCATATAAAATGAATAATGGAAACACATTTTGCACTTGTTATTTATATTTATATCATTTTGATTTGCCTAAGAGATTCACATAATTAGTATCTTTTCAATGGATGTGACATTGTCTTCAATAAGTTGACAATAGCGCCATGAAATTCATGATTTGGACCTTGCTGTTTACTTGTTTTAAGTAAATAAAACGCCCCAAACTGTCCATTATGTCAGCGAAAAAACAGCCTCGGCACTATGTGCCTCAGATTGTTCTTTCTCTGGCAATACTGAACAGTTTTCGGCCTTTCACCCTTACTTAATATATTATATGTGCAATTATCTAAAGTTTAAATACCCTGGTGACCGCAATTTAATTTGTCATCATTAAACGTGTTTTTAAAGAAAACAAAAAGTAAACTTATTTTGGAAAATAATTCAAACAAGTTGTTTGTTGGCAGTTTTTTTATATAAGTAATGACTTATCTAAAACAACCTTTTCAGATGAGATCAACTTTAAACGAGGAAAATATGCATTCGAATTAAAAATCATAGCAAATGACTCTATTAAGTGTCAAGCTTATTTGTCAATACAATTTTAAGGCACTCTCCCCTTAAGTACATATTTCTAAATTTACGTGGTCATGCTATTCCGCACGTTTAATATAAATACAGTAAACTTGTTTTAAGCGAAAAGTAAAAGGCATAAGCGTGTTTAAATATATTTATATTTCCTCTCTTAATATTTTGTTTTCGTTTGGCCTAAAAAGTTTGATAAAGATATGGTTAATTGATAGTACATCCTGTACCTTCGACTATTTAATAACCAATCTTGTACCGACTATGAATAACTATTAGCCCATCCTTTACTGACTTTGGATAATTAATAGTCCATCTGTACTGACTATGGAAAATTAATGGCCCATATGGAATGACAATGGATTATTAGTAGCCTTTACTGTACTGACTATGGATAGTTAATTGACCGTTTTACCGGCTATGGATAATTAAAAATCCAGTGTACCGACTATAAACAAATGAAAGTCCTTTCTGTACCTACTATGGGTAAATGGTAGTCCATTCTGTACCAACTATGGAACATTAAAAGCCAATGCTGTACCGAGTATGGATATTTGCTTAACCATCCTGTACACACTATATATAATTAATGTTGAGACTAATGCCGACGCCTTCTCATCACGTGCAAGCTTATGTTTTCTGGTCACATGATGCGGTATCCTAAGTTTAAATGTTTCTTTACAATCAAAAGCACCACTGACGAATAATTTCCTGATAAAATCCTATTTTTTGAATTTGAATGTAAAGTAAAGACATTTTGCTATACTTTGGATTGATAAGTATTATATCATTGTCAGAGCTCGCCAAAATCATCCGTTAGGTCGGTACTCCTCTGCATTGCTCTTCTTTAACTAGGACACCCATCGTATAACAATGAGGTACAAAAGAGCCGTTTACCCACATACACTGTCTATATATGGTCTAATTGCTTATACGCATTTATTCAGTAAGCTAGATAATTTTATACAATATTCGATATTCGCTTATCTGTAATATCCTCGTCAAATATAGCTACTTTTCAGTCGTTTGTTGGGTTTAAAATGCAGATACTTGTGATCACGGAAAACGTATCGCTTTGGATAAGCGTATAGAACAATCCGTACATTTTCTAGTGGTTTGCTATAGGTTTATGTGTAAGAGGAATCCAGGATTGAGCAGATGTTGCAGCCACTAATAAAACGCTCGTATACCTGATAGCCCTGCTTTGAAGTGTAAATAAAAATGCTTTGACCTTTAAGAATAGATTTTAAACAATAATCGTTATACTCTTGATAGCCTTACTTTGATGTATTAATTAAATTGCACCGACATGCTAAGGTATGTGTGATTTGATGTAACGCAATTCAAACGTTGTTCTTACCAATGTCTTTTTAAAACATCTGATGATTACCAGACATGTTAAAAACACCAGCGGGACAGCTCGTGTCCGATAAGGAGGATGTGTCTTGACAAGCTTACTAACAATTTGTATCGGGATTTTGTAATGAAACGCATTTTCCTTTGGAACTGATGAAGGACACCTTAATTGTATAAACTTGTGTCCCGTATATTTTGGAACCAAGCTTATTCATTATGTCTTTATAATTAATAAGTACTTTTCAGTGCAATTGAGGGGTCATATGAATGTTTGAACTGTGAATTTGATTTATGTGGGAAAATATAAAAATAGTATTGATTTCAAAAATATTTTGACATAGGAAGCGATTTCAGTTGGAGATAATTAAGTAAGTTGAACATACATGTACTGATAAATGAATTACAGTTTGCATATAGACCTTGTATTACATATATCATTACACGAAAGATCAGTTTTATTCTCAAACAAATCAGTTGTATCAGAATCAATGTAATCACCATCTTTAAAGAACGTAAAATATGTGATTTAAACAAACATGTTAGGTAATTATTACTTTGTTTGAAGCATTAATGGAAAGTTGAGTGCCAATGGAAACAATAATTTGTTTAATTTAATCGAAAACGAAATGAAATCACGATTTATAAGCTGTTGATTATTATCTTAAAGAATAGTTCTCAAAAACACAACGGCAGTTTTGCAAGAGTTCTATAATGAATATTGATGTTTATAACCAAAGGATAAAAACCTGATTTCTTCCTCTTATATTACGGTTGATAGTGTAACGGACGTGAGAAGCAGAGCTGCAGGAGGGGGAGTTCTATCCGGGCCCCTTAAAGTAATTACGCGATGCTTTGTGTAGGTAATAATGCGAAATGGAATGTTCAACTATATAAGCATTTCTTTCCGAACAAACGTTAACATGACCAATTATGTGAACACATTTAACCATACATATTTAGGTGAACTATTTTCTATATAAATACACGAGTGATTTCGACAATGATTGGTTTAACTTTGACGTAAGTCTGAGACTGGTGGAAAGCTCAGAAATGACGTTCATAATCATGAATATTGTCCCTTGTGTGTTTTGTCAGCCGGTTCCTTCACACTCACAACACCGTGTTGTTAAAGCCAATCAAAGGTCAGTACGCAATATATGAGCACTACGTAGGCATGAGTAAATGCGAAACGTATTGATTATGGGATGCTTCGCAGTATGGAAAAATGGCAACTTGTCAGCGCGTTTGGCTTGTGGTGGTCATTTTCTGACCCCTTAAACTAAGAGGATCTGTCAAAAATCAAACTCTGCTTGAAGACATATTGAATAGTCTTTCCTACCCACCCGAAACCAGTTTACTTATGTACTGTTTATATGTCTCAGGTTTTCAATCAAAAATATGAGTATTATAAGTTACCAACGAATGCATATGGTTGTTTTTTCATACTACAGAAGCTTGCACAGTGGGTTTATAATTAATGTTATGTAATATCTGTTCTGTTGTTTTTTAAAGTTTCAACAACAGACGGTTAACAGGGTAGTTGATAAATAAATAAACAAATAAATGTCCGCAGTGCTAATAAATTTGACAGCTAAGGTCGGCAAAGAGTAAGGTATTGTGAATGTTTTGATGACCGAGAGCAGAGTTTAAAAATCGTAATTTTGCTGTTCTTCAATAGTGTGTAAGACACGGTTTTGTACTCTCACTGCCTGCTGAGATACGTAAAACAAATATCTACAATGGTTGTACTTGAGGGATGTACTTTAGCTCAGAAAAGGATCTCATACAACATTAGTTTAGAATTTCCGTCAAAGTATCTTATAGTTTGATTGAGCACCGTTTTTTCACCAATAACAATGCTGAAGACGATTATTAAAAAATGAGAGATTTACAAATTAGTCTCATATCTTCGGTGCCAAATTTTGCTGGTGGGCATATTGTGTAACTTAGAGCAACCCATCGCACGAGATCTCGAACCAAATTATTGAACCCTCAGGATGGTAATTCCTTTGAATTATGGTCTTTGTTTATCGATGTTCAATTTCCATTTTCAGATTAGGGTAAACACACAAAGAGAAGACGTTGGTTAGACAACAAGTTATAACAACATTGGTTCCAGTCAATTCAAGGCGTCATTGGAACTTTATGGTCGTACTTATTCATAATTATGAACATAACTAGAAATATAAAGTGATACTATATATATATTATGCATAATTGAACACAATGCATCTACACCCATGTCCAATAACAATGTGAAAGGGGATAATAAACATCATCTTGTTGTTGTTGTTGTTTCCATTCAAGATAATGATTTAGATATGCTTTAACTTTGACCAATGTAAATATTTCCGACAGATAACAGTTTTTCAGTGCAGTATCTAATAAATTAAGCAGAATGTTCCAGATACTCTGCTGAATATCCTCAATCACAATCAAGATCATAAAACAGAACCTTTTATATAAATATGCGCATTAATACATCAAACATGGTACTTTAAGGTCGCCCGGAAAGTTTGGTTAAAACGCAAATTGAATCAATATACTGTTACAAAACCTCTATTACCGCTTCCCTTCCTGGGGATATAAGAACAGAATATGGCTGAGCGTGTCCTTATAGTTTGCATTGCGAGATTTAAACGGCTTTCGAAAAAGATACCAATATCCAATCAAGTAGTGGATATCGACGGCGAATTGTATAAATAAAGAAGTAATTTTGCGTTTCCGAAAATGTCTTTGTTTTTAAGAAGAGATGTCTTTAAAATGAACATTATACGCAGCTGTATATAGAACGTAAGTGTTACCGCCTCCCTTAAATCTACCCTTCACCTGCATGTTTATTGTTCCCGTGTCCTGTTGTTTCTTTTTCCTTTTCAAAAGTGCACCTTATACACGCCATCCTCAATGGAATGGATTTTCTGACATTGTATATACAGTACAGTTTACCCTTTTTTGACCGGTCATTGCTGGATATCGAGTTCGCTCTTCGCAGGATAATGCATAATTAACATCGTACAAAGGACAATGGGGTTCCTTTGATAATTAATCAAATACGAGGTGAAGACTTTCATTTATATGAAATACGGATATCAATGCTACAAAAACTATACCAACGGTTTTCAAGGTAGTTCAAAGCCTTTTTTAAGCCATTCGTAGACTTTTTGCTGATTTGGTATAAAGAATAAAGAACACGTTTCATCGTTATCATAAACTAAATAAGTAATTGTTCGAGGCGTGAAATCAAGACTAGGGAAGAAATATCAGCTATAAGGATACACCGTGTACAATATCCATTCGAATTCGCAATTTTGCCCGAAACACGAGAATGATTGTATTCAACGTTCAAAAAAACTATATTTTCAATTTAAGTAAACAAAGTACAAAGGAACAAAAACAATAACTAATTACATGAAAACTACCTGGACTCACGAGTTGTAAAGGTAAACATTGATATCATAATGAATTCTCCAACGTTTAACGACAATCTTTCATAAGCTATAATGTAAATACAAATGGTTAATTCGATTAAGTTTTATTAATGTTGGGTATAAAATGGTGTTTCTATTGACTTAACACAAAAACTTCGCAACAACTAGGAAATTAATCGCAAACGATCAAAATATATTTAAGACAAATATTATTTTTTAATATAATTTTGAGATTGAGAATTACTTTTACAGTAATATTTATTCAAATCAAAACGGGAAAGTTATCCATAACACGCATCAAATTCATTTTAAGTTAAACTAGGCAATCTTTGTGAACTATGGATTATTAATTTCGAAACTTTCAATGTCCCTTTAATTTATTTACACGACAACTTTGGTCAGACACTTTGAGAAATGCCACTGATAGGGCCATGAACTGATAATTAGCAACGAAGGGTAAAATATTAAAAAACAACGTTAATGGGATAAGGCATTTAAACCTTTGAAAATACCCTTGATTGGATAAGACATTGAAGAAAAAAACACTGACGGGGTAAACATTGAACAATATCATTGATGTTCGATCCTCGATTGAGAATTGACTAAACCTATCCATTAGATTTGGGCCATGTATTCGTATTTAAAAAGTTCATTCTCAACCTTTTTTGTTTTCATTGGGTCGTGATTAAGACAAACCATTTGAACTATATTCCCACACGAAACAACACGATACGTGAGTAACGGGTTCTTAATGGGAAACGGTCAATTTTAGAGCTGTTCATATATGTACGTCCTTATGGTCACCAGTCATGACCTCACAGATCATAATCCATATCTGATCAAGATAGCAAAACTGACCGCAGCTGTTACCAACGTGGACACAAAAGCATGGATATATAAAGAAAGGGTCTCATCCCAACAGTACAGGGATCTAAACAACCGCTTACCATGAAGATTGTTCTGAGCTGCGTCGTGGCACTTGCCTGTCTTGGTAAGCATTTTGGTTTTATATATTTAGTTTTCAGAGATCAATATAGACCAGTACAATTTGTGATAAACAAGTTTTATGTATTCATATGGTTTATTGATATGTAGGAGTCTTATTTTTTTTCTAATAATTTGGATTTATTCAACAATATGTATGCATTTTACATATCATAGAAAATCATTACATAATACGAATCTTACAAGCATGATATAAGAAAGCAGTTAATTTACGTACCAGTAATAATTGAAATACTATTCTTTTGTACGAACACTTGAAATCTGTCGTGTAGTTTCAAACAAACTTCTTACAATTCCCCAATCATTTTTAAATTTATCTGAAATATTTGTATTTTCATAAATGTTCCATGCTATTTTCTTGTTCTTGCTGTGAGATAGTTAAGAGTGCTTGTTCATGCTAATGGTACGCCACTTGATATATTTGAATCGACCTTCGTTTATGTGCTGACATAACATAGACGATCGATACGCCAAAAACAAAACAAAAAACACGTTTGTGTTGATTGCATGTAATGGATTTTTGATGGAAAGATATACACACAGTTGTCCTGCGTTCTTTAATGAAACGTTGCAGTTTGAATACTGTTGGGACTGTTTTATTGTGTATGAAAAGCAAAGAATATAATGTTTTCGATCGTATGCTACTTAAGTACGTATGAGGAGTGATTGATATTTGTAGTGTCATCACTGCCAGAAGAAGCGAATTCTTTTACGGAATTATGATTTGTTTTGTTTGACACGTTAACTGTACCTCTTATAACTTATTTTGCAAACAGTCAGAGTTTTCATATTATTTGAAGTGTGTTTATGTTTTGATCTTTTCATTGAACATATATTCACCTTTGCGCTTGTTTTTAGTAGTTTTACCCCCGGTAAATTTATGAAATTTAGCACGTTTCAAGATTGTGTTGATTGCATGTATTGGATTTTTGATGGAAAGATATACACACAGTTGTCCTGCGTTCTTTAATGAAACGTTGCAGTTTGAATACTGTTGGGACTGTTTTATTGTGTATGAAAAGCAAAGAATATAATGTTTTCGATCGTATGCTACTTAAGTACGTATGAGGAGTGATTGATATATGTAGTGTCATCACTGCCAGAAGAAGCGAATTCTTTTACGGAATTATGATTTGTTTTGTTTGACACGTTAACTGTACCTCTTATAAATTATTTTGCAAACAGTCAGAATTTTAATATTATTTGAAGTGTGTTTATGTTTTGATCTTTTCATTGGACACATATTTACCTTTGCGCTTGTTTTTAGTAGTTTTACCTCCGGTAAATTTATTAAATTTAGCACGTTACCATTATGGTCTAAAGAATTATTTCAAAGCTGACAGTGTAGCATCATTTCTTTTAGGGGTAATTCATGCTTTTACCTTTCGAGAGTAGCAGGAACTACAAATATTGTTTCATCAGTTTCAGATATGCAAATATTTATTATCTAGCAACATTTACATTCAAGTACATCATTTCGCATGTTTATGAGATAAGCGTATCCAGTATAATGTGAAAGGTATGTTTCAAAGTAAGCATTGAAATTCAATAGAAATAGCAGGAATATGGCAATGCTATAGGCTAACGACAAATAAGCAGCCATCCAAAGAACTTCACATTTTGACGACGTATGCTGCTATTTATCTCTTTATATGACCCCATATACGTTTAATTGAAATGAAAGGCTATTGATTGTTGACGTATATCAACAAAAACTATCGTAAAAAATATCGATCAATCGCAGTTAAAAGTACCGGAGTCGAACCCTGTAAATATGTTAAACTGCAGATATAAAGTTAACGTAAAAATCAGCTTAAAGGGTCCGATTGCGCTGCAGAATTTGCTCTAACTGTGATCAGGATGCCGCCACAGAAATAAGACACTTTGCTGATAGCAAGAGTAACCTTTATATTAAATGTTGATTTCAAGTGACTCAATATAATATTGGTTTCTAATACAAGGCAACTGATAACTGAAAACTTATAAGCAACATTTGATCTATTTTGTACAACACAAATCTATACAAATAACAGAGATAAATAGAACAGCAACATGACCAATGGAATGTTCTTTTCAACAAAATCATGCAGAGTCGCATGATCAAACTACTGCAACATAAACCTTGTATATTCAGCTTTGGTCCATGGAGAGGAGTGCAGGGACACCGGTGACTGTGGTCATGTGACATGTCCGGAGAACGACTTCGTGCTCGAGTGCCACAACCGCCAGTGCACGTGCACACATAGTGAGGCCATTCCACATATACTTGCTTAGAAAATTACTTATTTAAATCGTTATAATTTGATGCTCTCCTACTAACAGAAAGCGACAAACAGACAGATAGAAAGTTTACTTTTAACATTTACATGGCCAAGAACACATGTTATGTACAATGAAGTAGACCAACGTGAATTCTAAAAGTAGAAATTAGTAATTACATGCAGAACAAGATGTGGCCATCATTGCTTAATACTATTGATATTGTTTCAGCCACGGCCACATGTTCCCTCCCCACTGACTGCAGTGGAAACCGATGCGACCGTGACTGGCACTGCGTGGATGGCGCGTGCCGCTGTGGTTTCGGATTCGGCGGGCAAGGAAGATAGATGGCGTCATTCCACGTAGTTCTTTGTTTTTCTGTTAACCAATAAATCGATTGTAACATGATGTATTTACGTTGTTGATGTTGTTTATTCTATTGTTTAAACTTAACAAATAGTGCAGCATTTTTTTTTCGTCAAATAACAAAGAGTTTGTGACTGTTCTTATTCAAGAATTACTAAAGAAATATAAAAATTATATATAATACTGAATAAGGCATGCTTAGAACGATTATTATTACCGAAATAAATACGTATCTTTAATGGCTGGAAACTAAATATTTTTCTTAAAAATACGAATTAAACATCAATGGGCCTTTTCCATGCATAGGAAAACATGATGAAAGAACAGTTTATATTTTTGTACTTGAACTAATCATCAACTTTTCATCCGTTTTAATGAATATTAAGTTTTATGCTTTGCTTAAGACCTTTTGCTCTTCCAAGATTAGTCTTTCTGACTTATTCAATGTCTGATATACTAAGCTTGGTAATTATATTTATTCTTTAATGCCAATAGTTATTGAGTAAGAAGGTTATCGATTTATCTTAACGAAAAAAAAAAAAACACAATTCTTTTGTTTTGTGTATGTGTTTGCATCTAAATAATTCTATTAATATCTTAAACTCTTTTTATCAGGACTTGTCAGCTTGAATTATATTAACACCAAGGAGCAAAAACACTTTTAAGAATATGAGAATATAAGAAACATTTGGAAAAATACGTGCTTTCTACATTTCCATTAGTTTATGAGTCTGTTTTTGAGTTTTTACTGGCACAAGTTTGTGACAAACCTAAAATGTTGATGTTATAAAAAGCCTTTGAGAGAGGGGTAAAGTATTGTAGAAAATTCATCTTTGTAGACAATTGATGCGAATATGCAGTAAAGGAAGTGACGAAGGTTCCCTGTGATGTATTTTTTCGATTATTCGAAATCTTGAGAGCTTATCTCTATAGTATCTTTACCATTTATCGCCCATGATATGTTTGTTTATCTCGGACATATTTCCGTTGGTCTTAATATCGTTTATATTAATGACCTTTATACAAACAAGGTCCTCTTAAAGTAGGTTCACTCCCTTGAATGATCTCAGAAACCCTGTTATTTTACAAGTTAATTACTTCCTTCTGATATTCAAGAACCCAGGTTGTAGTTATATCACTGCACGAATCGAATTCATGTTGTCATAAATGCAAATTGTTTAAGATGACACGCTTTATTGAACTGTATTTATATATACATTATAGTAAATATTTTAACGGTGGGCTTCTGTGTTTTCGAAAGTCGTCTTTGAAACATTTATTTATTGACCGCTTCTTTTCCCTAAATGTCTGAATTCTAGAACAAAGTATTTTGCGGTCGTTGTCATTGACGTACTAATTAGAATATAGTTTTATATTCCAATTTAGTTGAAGTTAGTTGCTGTACATAATGCCCATAAATATGTAAAAACATGTGCTATTTATTGTTTATGATTACATAATAAGGCCACACCAAATTGATTTCTAGGTCATCGGAAATTTTCTGAAAAAAAATGAAGCGAGCGAGCGAAAAAATAAATATTTTTTTTTTAGTTTTGCTTCATAATTGGAGCGAGCGACCGGCGATCTGGTATTTTTTTTATATTTTTGCACCTAAACATGGTACAAATGCCACATGAACATAAAAAAGAAATGTCTATACAATGCCATTACTTTATTCCTGAATAAAAACTGCACCATGGCTTAAATGAAAGCAAATATTCATGAAATGAATGTCAGAGACTTGACCAATACACTAAAGGTCCTTCCAAACGAGCTACTGCTTAGCTTGTATAGCTCATGTAAGTTTTGATGTTCAACTATTAAAGCAAGTCAATGTACATTTTGTTCGATCAATTTTCTTTAATCGTTCCATCTTTATGATTGAATGCAGTATAATAAATGCTGACTTGCAGGTAACAAAAATTGACATTTTAGAATAAAAACATTTTATTCAAACAATCTGATCATCCAATTTATGCCAATTCTCCAAACATAACCCAAATATGTGCACATTTTCTTAAAACAAGTGAATGAAACTTGCCCAATCACCATACATGCTAAGTTTTTTAAAATGCATTTCAAGGAAATCTGCCTTTAAAAACCTGACCCCAATTTCTCGAAACAACTTAAGCTTAACAGGCTTAAGAAGCTTATTTTGTACAACAATATTAATTATTGAATAAAACTTATCAGACATATAACTTCCATAAACTGTTTGAAAACTTTTAAAGACGTAAATATTACACAAAATATAGACGAATAAAAATAGTCAGAATAGCTTGATCCTGTTATAACAGACTTATGTAGTTTCGAGAAATTGGCACCAGGAGATTAGTTAAACAAAAACACTCTTTGAAAGAAAATCATCTGAAATTCCAGTATTTTAGACTAAAACCAAAAAGATTTAAATAAAATCACCAAAATTGGAATCATACAAATCGAGAGACTCCTGGAAAATATAGAACATTAATGACAAACTTTGAAAGAAAATCATCTTAAATTCCAGTATTTAAGTTTAAAATCCACAAAATTTAAATGAAATCACCAAAAGTCACTAAAATGTTTTGAGCTGAACATATACAGGTATCACTGATCTATTGTTTTAATACTTGACAAGTTTGTAACATGTTTCACCTCTTAACACCAAACATTTATAAAACTAAGGGGACTAGATTTTCAATAAACCTAAACATAATAATCCTGTTCAACATCAAAACTAAATCATTGACTAGAGCCTCATGACTAGAACCATTATACATAAAATGAATGCCACAGAGCATGATATGCTCACAAATGTAAAACATTGTATCCACAGATGACTAAAAACCAAGCAATGACAATTACAATACAATCTGTCAGAATTCAATTTAACTGTTGTACATCAAGAATGTGAAGTAATTAATTACACTGCAGTCGAGTTAAATGTTTTTACATCCTTCTCTTCTTAATGCATTTCTTTCCCCAAGTTTTTGCAACACGGCCATTTCCATGGCATAATTTACATAGTGGACGCACTTTGGAAAATTTTGTGTACATATCCTGAATGTAGACATGATTGTCATCCAATAGTTCATCTTCAGTTCCACAATAACAACATACTGGTGGCACAACTTTGCTGAAACCTGAACTGTAATACGCAATTTCAACATCTGACGTGCAGTTACTCGCTCTCAGTGTGACCAGACCTGAATCATCTGCCATGGGATCACCACAGACGTACAGATTCTCCTCTTTCATCCTTCGAAGTAGAGCATCCTGCATGAGAACAATAACAACTAAGAAAAAAGACCTGGATCTAACAGAAACCAGCAGAATAATGTCACTATATTGTCATCTGTCACAACCACATACGCCTGGTAAATATATGCTTACCATACAAGACAACCCGGGTTCGATTACTGGCCTGGGCGCATGTGTCTTGTTGGTGGTAACCAAGCCAGAGAAGCGGGTTTTCTCCAGGTACTTTGGTTTTCCCAAAACACATCACAATTCACACTCTTGCGCAACATCGTTCCAACTTAGTGACTTAGTATATGTACTAAATCTCAATAAATAAAACTAAAAGTCAGTGGGTCAGTCAGTATTAATACAGCCAGGCCCAAAAGGGGCATAACAAAAACAAGTGCACATTTATAACTTTACAAATCTTGTTTTCAATTTTTTTTAACAGATATACAAAATCGTTTTAATGTAAATCCATTCCATTGAACTAACCAGTATAAACACATTTTTCTTTACTATGGTTACCTGTTCTCTGTCTGTTTTACTTGGACTGTACACAACCCTGGGTTTACGGCATTCGGCACACCTGACCACATCACGAGCCTTAGGAGCCTGGGCATCAATATAAACACATGTAAATGACTAGTTTTCCTTCAGGCAATAAGAAACAACCATTTGGTTAAAGACAACATACAAGTATTTTGCTTGAATAATAAAACTGTAAAACACCTTTAGAATTATGGGAATGGAATTGCATGGTTTTATAAATACAACAGTTTTGTTTGTAAATGAAATTCATTTCTGTTATTCTAAAGCATAAAGAAAAAGTGAATATTTTATACATGAGGATCTTAAATCGGTGAACTCAAAACAAGGCATGCATAAAATTTAATGCCTTTCAAACCTCAATAACTTTACAGTCAGTGATATATATTGTAACATATGACAACATACACTTTTATGGACAAGTTTTACATTGTAGTTTTCCTTTACAGCCAAGTTTCTTGTCAGTTGCTACTAGCTGGTAAAATACCTTTAGAATTTCTCTATTCTTCTTGTCCTGTTCAACAGCTTCATCATCGAAGTCCGTGCTTCTAGCCGAGGGACGGAATTTATCAACAGTCAAAGGTTTTCCGTACACCTTTACCAATAAACAAGTTAAAATTAGTCAAATACTTTCTCAGTAAAACACTTGGGACAATACAAAAACCGTTAGAATTTCAAACTTCTTCAGATCGTATAGATACTGAAATATTGCTATTGTCTCCCATTTATTAAGGCTTTTTATGTGTCTCATTATCTACAATGCTCAAGTTTTGACTATAGTTGCTCCAAAATCAAATTCTAAGAGCCTACACAATGAGCTGTGGTACATCAAACTAAAACCTTAAAAGCATGTGTAAATTAAACAAATACACAATGCTATTTTTCTTTCTTTAACCACACATTTTAAATTTAATGTGAAAGATTATTTTCAACAATGGAAAAATATTCCCTGTTACTATTTAGACTATTATAGAGTAATGTTTTACAAAGCATTTTACCTCCTTAAATGGCAAATAATGTGCCCCACTTGTATCTGGTGTTGGCTCAGGCAAGAACGACAGCTTTTCGTACATCGTCACATTATGTACTGGATTGTTGGTACAATACTTGCAGTCCCTGTCAGTACATTTCATCAGCTGGAAGCAGTAGTGTGATGATTTCCCATGAGATGACAGGAACATCTGAAAAATTGTAGCAGAAATTTACATTATCATTTTACAAACAATATACATTCATGACTTGTGAAATACAAAATTCATAAATCAGTTTTAAAAAAGGCACCTCAGTTTCAAATCTCTGCAAGAAAGCGTTTTTAAACTGTTATTTAGCATCATGCTTCATAATTTTACAATTAAATTATTTTGTCGTTAGACATTGACTACCTGAAAAGGAGCATCATTCTTGAAGTCTTTACTTTTGCTGCTGGAGCTAAATGATGTCATCGCAGAGCCAGTAGCAATATTAACAATATCTAGGTTTCTTTCAATGTCTTCTTCTGTAGCTCCTGCATAAACTTTAAGCTTCTCTCCCTTGAGTTTCATTCTTTCAAACCGCTTGTTGACTGTTTCTATAGTAGGCTTAATACTGGACTGAAAGGCTTCTTTCAATGCTGGATGAATTTCAGCCTGATTTCTAACTGCTGCCAAGGAGGCTTTTCCCTTTACCATTTTTTTCAAGTTGTTCAGGCATTTTCTCCCTACTTAAAGACACAAGTTGGAGAGCTAAGTTAAGAATGCTCATACACCTCTCCGCCGGATTCATCCAACATATGATTTGGAGCAGTGCGAATTGCTATTAAGCAGTCAAGATCAAGCGTAAGGAATATTTCCAGCAATGACGTCTTAACAGAGTCATATGTGAGGCGATGGAGTTGGTCCACCATCTGTCAGAATACACAATACAAAGTGATCCAAATCTAGTGAATATTCAGAGTTATTTTCTTGAAGCAATCTTGTCAGTTCTGTTGCATGACGGAAAGGTGTTGATGGTTCAAATACTTTATCCTTTGATGACACAAAAACATGACCTTTGAAGAAACTATCGCTTGGATTTTCTGGAATGTCTGATACTTGTACCACTGACGGTACAATACCTGCAATGTGGAAGTCATGGTCAGAGGCCACAAGTCTTGGACCATCATTTGGAGTAAGAACCTTGTTATGTCCCCTAACACCTGTAGAAATCGGAACACTTGGCTCTCCAATGGGAACGATAGCTTTGTCATCTAAACAAACAAAGTGTGTATTGTCTCTGAACATGACACAGAAATGCTTCATGTACTAGTAATATGTTGCAACATAGTGTGCATCTTGATGGTGCACCCTAGCTAACTTTGTATGTACCCTAAATTTCACATTTAGACGGGATGAATATTTCAAAGCTGTCTGTGAGAACTGGTTGGCTGGAGTGAACTGCAGTCTGAGACTCTCAGTACTTCGGGACTGGTGTATCATCAGGTAACCTTTTCATAATTTCGTCTCTTAAATCTTCAATTGAAATACTTAACGGCATGTACAGCTCATCAGTTTTACGTCTTTCATGAACATGCATAATTTGTTCATCAAAGTATTTTCCCGCTTCATCATAGAAGTTATCATACTTTGTGTCACTACCGTTCATTGCTCTCATATCCAGAATTAACTTGGGGTCATCACTTCCAAAAACAATTTCTGCTACTCTTTCATTCATATTTTTCTGCCCACTATTTTCAGCAGTTGTTTCAAATCCTGAGACATAAAAAAACATATTTTTCAACACCGATTTGGGACATTTTACATAGTCAATATACTTGTTAATGAAATCTCTTCGCATCTGACGAGATGAAAATTTGACCAACGATTCAGTTATACTACTGATAATACGACCATTCTTTTCAAACCTTTCTTGTGAGTCTGTGTCTAATACTCTCCAGATAATATTTAATGTCCCCACACATCCTCCGTATGCTACACGATAAAGCATTACAGGCTTTGAGATCTTTAGCCTCTTAACATATTCCCTTCTCTTATACCTGTTTGATGGGGAGAAATCAATAAGGTCAACAATTCATACTCTCCTTGTTTACTCATATACTCATCAAGGTCAGCATACACATCATCCACTTTGCCCGACAATATGTACTGACAGGAAGTTTCATGACCATTAGCATTTCCTTTATCAGATGGATATAAGGTCCTCGATTTTTCTTGAAGTTTTATGTTTTTAATCAACCTTTCATTATACTTGGCCAACGTTGCATTAAGATCCTCAATGTAACAGTTTAAAGTTTTATTTTTGTCAGATGCCATTGAAGGCATGCCAGCGACATCAGCCAGGTCGCTACAAATTTCAGACAGCCTCCCTGTTTTGATTACCGGAGGTGTATGATGGTGCTTAGAAAACTGATTATAGTGCTGAAATTTTTAAAACACTGATGGGATAGGACAGCCTTTATCTTTAAATCTTGAATGAACATGATCTATATACCATAATGCATCTGCTAGCTTTCTCAGTGCTTTTTGACATGATGCAATTAAATCCACTGTCCATCCACACCCTAATTCATCTACAAAATCTATGAGATCAGTATACAGTTTCTGTGGCCCACTGAGCTTTCCATTTACAGGTTTCGGTTTATCAGGAAGAACATGTTGTTTCTGACTGTGCATGAGTACATTAAATGCATTCAATTGATCATTGTTGTTTTTGTCAGGCTTAGAACATGTGAAATCAACATATCTATAGTTTAAATCATCCATCATATCATAAATCATATCACTTTGGACAATGATTCCGTCATCATTGGCATGCTTCGAGTTCTCGAATATTCTTATTGAGGTAAGCGATTCAGGGGTATAGTTTAACTTGGCAAGTGTTTCGCTTTCGTAAATATGTCAATAAATTTATCCATCTGCTGTTTGTACCGCAAGCTGCCTGCTCCCCACTTTTCCGGGATTTATGCACGCGATAACAATTTTCATGGAGGCTGCCATCTTTCTTCTGGATACATTCGATTGACCGATGTACGGCTAATCGATTATAGGTTACAAAGCACTAAAATGTGAAAAACGTCGGCGATTTGTGTTCGATACGACGGAAAAATGCCCGCTCCAAAAATTAAATTTTGACATATTTTTAATGATGCGAGCGGAAAGCAAATTGAAAAAAAAATTGATATTGAAAAACAATCATGCGGGAAATCCGATGACCTATAAATCAATTTGGTGTTGCCTTAGGTCAATTGGTCATGCAGGAACTTCATTCAAATTATGATTTGAACGATGGCTAAACAAAATAGCAAAAAGATATTGAACACTTTATAAACAAAAACATAAAATCAGTTTAAGGCAGAGTTTTCGGTCTTGACAACTTTATTTACCAAGATATTTGTATATAACATGGGTGGTCATTGAGTTTTAGCGACTGTTAAAGTTTAAGCACACCAAATAAGCTGTCTTTGAAAACAGAGAAACAATGCATTCAGGAACGGTAAGCAAGAGCACCACTCGTGACTCCAACACCTTTGTTAGTAGACAACTGTAATAACATCATACATTTCAGGCAGTAAGGTCGTAGATATCCATACAGCAAAAAGGAAGGATAGTTGAAGTTGTAGTAAAGGGTCTCTGATCCATCCGGATAAAAGATGATTTAGTAAACCCTAAGTTAAAGTAAAATGTCAGATGTAGTTTTTTTCATTGAGCATAAGCCGGTTGAGTAAGAAGTGCGGCAGGAGAACAATAGAGATAGCCAAGACCGTGTTTCAGTAACAGAACTACAAACAAGGCTTTGCTTAGTACTTTATATAACCTATTACAAAAAACACCAGTACTATTTATTTACACAGGACCTTAAAGTATCAGATATCATCAAACTCGAACAAAAAGCAAGTAGTATTAAACTTAAAAGTCGTACTTAAGAATGGGTACCTTTAATTCATCAGTAATCAAAATTTAAAAAGAAACCTACGTACTAAAGCCAAAATATCATGGCACACATCTCAGCAACAACGAACATTATGGTCGTAGATTATTTAAACAATTAATGCCATCAAAATATATAATAAAAGATGTACTTATGTAAAGTACTCTACATTTTAAAATACAGTTCCAGTAATGTTAAAGTATTTGTTATTAAACCCACTGTTAAATATATAATGATATACAAAATAATGATGTCATTTATGTAATGTTATTTATCAAAGACATCAAGTCAAGCGGAAAACGGGCATGCCTCCTTTTCAAATAAACATGGACATTGTGATTTTATCTTAATCAGCAAAATAATTCATCCAAATTGTACAACTATGTCAGAACTTAGCCGTTCTAAGAGTTAACTAAGTTTCCAACAACTTAAAGGTTGGAAGGTGTATTATATACGTGCATATTTTAAGTACATTTCTATAAAATTTGGTTCGAGCCAACGAGGATATCGAGCCATTTGATATCGAGCCAACGAGTTTCGACTGTAGTATCATATGCATAGATAGCAGTTCAAGGTCTTTAGTACAGAGTGAGTTGAAATCAATATTTTCATATATATCATTTATAGATAATATAAATAAAATGGGGAGATAAAGGCTCCCCCTGTTTCAAACCGATTGTAACATCAAACATTTGAGAATAGCTATTGTCTCTAACTATTTTTATACAGGATTGAATGTCGCTATATATACACTTTATCATGTTGATCATTTTACAGCTGATACCCGATTTAATCAATTTTACCCATAATGCATCTCTATTAACTGTGTCAAAAGCTCTTGCGTAATCTATGAATGCACACCACAGTTTGGAACCTTTGTTAAGAACTTTTTGTATAGAAGCGTGAAGAAGGAAAATTGCATCAGCTGTAGAGTGACCATCTCTAAAACCAAATTGACCATCATAATATTTATTGTTATTTTCACACCATTTGTTAATTCGATTTCTTAATATAAGTAAATATATTTTGGCAGTAACATTTACTAGAGTAATGCCTCTATAATTTGCCGGATTAGTATTATCCCCCTTTTTAAACATAGGGACAATTACGCCTTTAGTCCAGCATTTCGGATAAACACAATTATCATATATATAGTTCAACAGAGTACAAAGATAAGGCGAAACAAAATCGTTACTCTCAATGAAAAAATCCGCAACATTTCTATCGAAATCACAGGCTTTGTGCCGCTTCAGCGACTTAATGGTTTTGACAATTTCTTCTTATGATATTTCGCAGTCGAGAAAATCAATGGAGAGAGTTTCGTCTCTCGATATATTATGGTCTCTAATGTTAAATTGACCCTCAGCTTCATTTGAAATGTTTGAAAAATGATCAAAAAACGAATTTTCAGATACATTAGTGGATGACTTAGCAGAATTGCTGAACTTTTTTATGTATTTCCAAAATTTACGAGGTGCTGTTTTACTTAAAGATGATATCTTATTCTTTTCTGCCCCATAAAATATATGTTTAGCTTTGCGTTTTGTTTTAGAAAATTTACTCCTAGCGTTTAAAAACTGTAATTTATTAATATCAGTATGATTTTGCTCATAAGTGCGTTTCGCTGTCAAGAAATCACGATTCGCGCTTTTACAGCCTTCATCAAACCAAGACGCTTTTTTGGTATTTCTGTTTCCGGTAGATTTGCGGCTACGAAAAGTCTTCCCGAAACAATTTAAAGAGATGTCATACATAAGATTTGAAAAGTTTTGCAGACAATCGTCAATCGAGGATTGATTGGATAATAATTTTGTATTTATATTATCAAACAGCTCAGACTTGTTGGTAAGTGATTGCAAGAAAATGTTTCTTCGGGAAGTATCCCACATAATTTTGTCATATTCATGACAAGTATCATTTAATTCAAGTTCAGTGCAATTTAAAGAAAAATAAACTGGACAGTGATCCGAGAATTCCGTCAAGTCCATAACATACATTTTATTAATAATTTCATAACTATTGTGATTGCAGATAATATAATCCACAAGACTTGAAGTTGGTTTATTTCGCCACGATCCGTGAAAAGTACAGTTACCTGCCTCTAAACGGCCATTGAGTATACAAAGATCATTCTCTTTACAAAGTGATAAAAGTCGTGTGCCAAATTGATTGCATATTTTATCATTATTACGTCTGTGTCGTAGGTTATTTGCAGATTGACTATACTCTGGTAAATCAATACATCGGTCAAGGTGTATTTCAGGTATATAGTCCGGGAGCTAACCCGTGCGTGAATTTAGGTCACCTGTCAAATACACATCGCCGAGACTCGTGTATTTACGAATACATGAGTTAAGCTGATAGAAAAAATCAAATTCAAACAATGTGGAGTTAACATTTCTATAAACAGAAGAATCGTGTGGAGGAATGTAACATACACAAAAGAAAGCATCACGGATTGATTTTATCAATTCTCTTTTACATTTAAACCAAATATAACCTTTATCGCATAGTTCGATTAGTTAAATGTAATTTTTGTAGCTTTTTTAATATAAACAATAACACCACCACTGTGACGCTTAGCTTTTGAATTAAATTTAGGTCTTGGACAGTTAAAGTAATCAAAACCTTCAATAGATACATTAGTTATTTTAGATTTCCAAGTCTCAGTCAGTAAAAGTAAGTCGTAATTAGACACAAAGTTTAAAAAATCTGAACCGTCAAGTTTTGCTTTAATGCCTTGGACATTCCAAACTAAAAAAGATAGTTGTGATTGGCCAAGATCCTAGCTAAAGCCCGAAGTACGGATAGTTTCAACCGTGTACATTTTGTTGTTAATAAAAAGTTTGTCATATGACAGGTGTGCCGTTTTGCCGTCCTGACGGGCCTTGATCATCGCAGGGATGAGGAACTTCCGGCGCTCTTGGATTTCTGAAGGAAACTGTTCACTACAGCGGATCCGAGTGGAGTTATCACCGCCGACCGTGGCATTGAAACCATTTTGTGCATCCAAGTCACGGAATTTCTGTTTCACAAGGACCTTGTCCGGGAAATGATTGAACATTGCGACAATTGGTCGTTTTTTGGAAGTGTCATATTTACCAATTCGGTGGGCTCGTTCGGTTTTGATGTTCTCATGAGCATCGGCAATATGGAGTGTGTCGCGGAAATAATCAAGCAGGAGCTTAACACATTCTTCCGAACGCCTATCATCAGGAGATGCGCGCTCCTGGAAACCAAAGAATAACAGATTGTTCCTCATAGACCGAGATTTGAGGTCGGTAACGTCCTCGTTAACTTGTTTAACTTTAGCAAATTCACGTTCAAGTTTGGAGATTCGATCTTAAACGTTTGTCGAGAGAGTTAAACCGCTCAAATATCAGTTTAAAATTGTCATTTTCACTGGCAACTGGAGATTGCAGGTATGTAGGCGGCGGTACCGTGGGTACTGCGTGTAGCTGTTGCATATTGTACTGAGGGGGTGGCGGGGTAAAAAAGCCGCTGTTTGAGATTGATAAGAGTTCATTGCATTTGAGTTTGACATGTTCAGAGGCTGTACGTAACCTTGTGGCCCAGGCGACGCCATGCTGGAAAACTGGGAGCTGCCCGGAGAGGGGTTGTGTGGGACTGTGCGCTTAACGGGGGTGCCATCAATGGACTCACTAATTCACATAGCCAATTAATGAGAGCAATATCACATATCTCCGGAAACCGATTGAATTAAGAGCTATCGATGACTTGATAGTAATAATATGGAAGCTATAAGGACGAGTTCATCAGCCTGCATAAGCACAAGCAGAGGGGATCAATTCCCCTCAGATTGTCTGAGAACATTTGTCATTTCGAGTTCAGCAGCTTGCACCTGCCCTCGCAGTGAGGGTTAATTCCCCTCGAGTAAATTTGTCATGTCGATATGGTAAAAACAATATGCACAAATTACATTATAACGTACCATTCTGGACTAGAGTAAGCCCATATGTTTTTTTTTATGGATGACTCAAAACATCCTCGTTACCAAGTAAGATCCTGTCTCAAAGGGTTTTTAAGGGGGAAAATAAAGTGCGCCCCTGTAACATTAAAACCTAGATCAAATCATCGAACCTAAATAGAAAAACATGATAGATACTGCTCACAATAAACATACAAATACTAGTGATTATACGTAATACGTACTTATTATTGAATCTTAATAACTACATAATAAAGATAAAAAAGAGCTAACATTTTATTCTTAACACGGATAGAATAACAAGCGTTCCAAAGAAAATGAACATGATTGATGTGTTGTAAACGCAAATATACGAATATAATTTTTCGTTAACCGGGTTAAACCCCAAGTTCAAGTAAGCCAGTCCAACATTTATATATAAAGATATTACAAGTGTTATAACGCTTGTGAAGAAAGTTTTTTTTTTAATTATGCAGTCACTCTCGTTGGCACGATGTTGTGTGAGAGTACGATCTTGACTTGGTGGGGAAACCGGAAAACCCGGAGAAAACCCATTTGTCCGGCTTGGTGAACACAAACAGAAATCGCATTCACCCATGCCTGAAATCTTGCCCGGACACCTTGGTGAAAAGCAATACCTAGCTAACTAAAGCGCTAACCGGACAACTTTCCATTGTATAAACAGTAGTTGTCTCCTTGTCTTCTTCTGGCAGGGAATCTGTACTGATAATTGAACTCTCCCTTTCTATGTGCGATATTTTTGTGTGTAACATATGAAACTACCTCGATTTACGACAGCGCTTGTTCTTTTATGGGGATTAATTTGCTTGCGTTCTACACAGATTATTCCATTTTCTCTCGGGGAATGTATTATGGTAGAATATATAAATGCGATTTTCGGAACTTTTTAATTCCTGGATCATTTTTTCGGTATTTTCATTTTACGAAACAATCCAATATCTACACAATATTGTTCGCTCACGAAGTTCATGTTCCAGACAAGCTTTTTACATAAGATGTTTTTTTTTTAAAAACTCGCAAGTCAATGTTTTACCATGTCTGTGATATATCTCTTGAATTACATTTATTATTCAAGAAGTAGGCATCGGCTACCTGAGCATCAACAAATAAAGCAAGTTCAGTTTTCCATGTAGTCGGTTTAACTTTCTATATCTGGTTATATTTTGTTAATACCATGAAAACTAAATACAAGTTGATGGCATTTATTAAATTAGAGCGGAATTACTCTTGGTGAAAGTCGAAGATTATGTTTTAAATCAGTTATTAAAAGCCTTCCGTCTTAAATGAGAAATCAGTTTTACTAAAAGGTTGAATTGTGTTTGACTTTGATAAGAAAATTCATTGAAATTCCATTTCTTCCATTGAGGAACCAGTTATATTGTTTCAAATTATTGTACTTTAAACTATGAAAAAGCAAAATTAGATAGTGATCCAAATTACAACAACAGAAACGCTATCTTATCTTAAAAGTACCAAGATAAGCGCCTTACAAGGAGAGCTAGTAATTGCTTGTTCTGCATCGAGACCGAATTCGGCTAATTACTAAATGAAAAACGGTCGCGATGCGTCAGATGGCATTCTGTTATAGACCTCAAATGTATGTGATAAATAAACGTTTTACACTAGACAATGGTAAGTCCGTTCAATAAATCGCTTCTTCTGGCAATGATACATATATACAGTCCTTCGTTGTTAAATAAAACACGATCTGAAACCTCATGACCATTGCTTATCGGACACATATTAGACAGTCCAAATGGCCAGTTACACAACTGCCATTTCTTATCAAGGAGTGCCGTATTTATGTCAAGCCATCATTTAATAAATATAAGCTAAAACATAGAACATATATTTTTAGTTTGCTTTCAACATTAATTATTCTCATGTCAGGTAATTTCATTAAAAAGGTTAATGCAATGATGTCCAGTAGCGTTCAGATAGCACTAACAAGCATTCTTAACTATCTCAGACCAAGTAAACGAGAATAAATAAGATTCCTATGTATAAATAAAGCATAGTAATACATACTATTTTTATTACAAGGTTAAGAGGTTAATATTGATCTCTGACGATTAAATAAATAGAACCAATATGCTTATTAAGACAGGCAAGTGCCACAATGCAGCTCAGAACAATCTTCATGGTAGTCGGTTGTTAAGATCCGTGTAAGGATCCGATCAGACCTCTGCTTTTATATCCATGCCTTCGCGTCAACGTCGGCCAAATGTGAGGTCAGATGTGATATCCTGGACAAATATGGATTTTGACCTGTCTGGTCATGAATGGTGGACATATCTGTAGTAGACTAAAATTGACAGTCTCACATTAAAGAACAATTACTCATGTATTGTGTAGTTTCATGCAGGAATATACTCTAAATGATCTGAGCTAGTCATGATGTATTGACGAAATCCAGCTCAGAATGACATTTCATTTATTTTAACCGTTTCATTATAAGCGTGTATTTATAAGTATTTTTCTTTTAGTTCAAAATACGAGTATATGTTCCAAATCCAAAGCCTATGAGGTATTAGCCCTCATTTGAAAAGGACATCCTAGGCATCGTGATCCATGTTTTACTAGTACTTCCTTTGAAGGTGTACTGCTTAAAGCACATGTGTTCTTCTTCTGATATTTGCATTTCTTTTTTTAAACTTTTTACTTACTGGGAATAAATACGGAAAATAGTATCGTTGCAATATCTGGCAGATTTTACTACTCTTTTGTTCCTCTTAAGAAAAAAAATAATTATATTGAGCTGCAACGTATATGTTATTTTCAGGTTATACCTAACATGAAATAATAAAAAAAATTCACATGTCCCGCCATCGAATGTAATTTAATGTTCGGGTTATATAAATAAATATAGACAATAGGTTTTTGCCAACCTTTACACAAGGCATATAGCTTTGGCCAACTTAACCAAAATCCTAACGGTCTAATACAAGCTGATCACCGTAAGTAAACACACATTTCATTATTGGTAATATCAAGGATTAAACAGTTAAGATGAAGCACCTATGAGCAAATTCTGAACTTGAGCGCCCTTCCCAGGGATTCCTGACAATTAGGCTCCGAATATCAAATAGGTTTTTAATGACAATTGTACTTTTGATTCTCGTATGATTTAGGCATTTTGTGTTGACATAAAAACAGACTCGTTCACTTTTTATACAAATCAGTATAAAATTCACCCTTTTAAAAGCTAAGGCTTTAAGCGGCCTAGCGACGGGAAATTGTGATCTACTGCTTTTTTAGAATATAAGGAAACGTTAAACTGTTTATTTATATTTCTTTCTCACTTTCAAACTGTGATGATAATGTCACGTTGCGTAAAACAGGCGGAGATTCTACTTGTGTTTAAGACGAGAGCAAAGCGAAACGTAGAAGTATTAGTTATTGTTCATGTATTGATATGTTCCATAAAATTTAAAAAAATGAACGATTACAAATTAACCATTGACCTATTTGGTCACATATGCAATTACGTTTGATCATGAAGACCGAAAAACAGAAAATTTACACACTTATATTCTCCATATCAATGCGTCTTTGCATCTTTTGAGAAATAATTTCAATCAAACTGATAAACACATCTACAAGTCGATGTGGAGATGACGAAATCGATCAATTGTCAATTAAATGCCATATGCAATATCCGTTCAGTATGATTATTTATGATCAAGAATGAACTGAATAAAGTGTCTCACACACCAACATGCAAGATGAGTTACGCGCATATCTTTCCACTAAGCAGGTTTACTGCAATGCTAACGAAAATAAAAATATTGCAATTCAAAAAGAGCACATCAATATTTTAACAGGTCTGTTGATCTAAAATAACTACGCATCATGACGTCAGTAACCAACGCCGCATGCGTTTTTTGTTAAATGAACGAAAAACGTTTTTTCTTACATAATTCAAAAAGTGAAACTTAAAAGTAGACAAGAAAAAGAATCAATCATGTGTTCCGGTCCATATTGAAAGATAAGACCTTCGTGCACTCGCATAAACCGGTAATGAGGGTAGGGTAGTCTTATTACATCCGTAGCGGAGACACATAATGGAAATTATTAATATTGCTTTTTATTTATAGATATTGACTATGTACAAATCAGTAAATGACTTTTAATGTTGAAAGCGATTGCCAGTTATATCCTTTGACCAAAGTATGATTTGATAAACTGTCAGTCGTTTGCAGCGGAAAATATGGCATATAGACTTATCTTACAGTCTTGATTTTACGATAACGATAACAATACTAGTACACCAAGTTGGCTTATACTGGAATTTGCTACAAACATGCCTAATGCCTCTGTAAATAATAAGTCTAATCCACATACATTCATTCAAAATGTGCAACTCAAACACACTAATATGCATGTGGTAATTCTGTTATAAAAAAGAAATGATATTATCAACATATATTTACATATATTTACATACCTTACTACAGTAACAGAATAATATTAAAAGGATTATATAACGTGTTAAGTAGATATAATATAAATATATACATATATGGAGAGCACTTGGTATATATGCATGTGCTCTGAATAATTCTAGACATACATGGTTTAATTTACCATTTATCACCTCTTATTAAATTAACACTGAACATATAAAAAGACACATCCTACCATCTGAATATACTGTTATTTTATGACCAGAAAAAACAATAATGGCCCTACAGATGTGATGATACATCAGCTTAAATGTAAGAATAACAGACGAACTTAGTCATTATTGCTAAGCAAATTTATAAGCACAGACACTAAACTTGGCCTCGAAAAGGTTATATGTTGTTAATCTGATTACCTTTTGTTCGTAAAGAACTATTTGATTTCATAAACTGTAACCTCATGCTTTGTATTTTGATTTGATTCAAAAACCGGCCGCGATATCACATAAATACTTAGGTCAATATATATAGGTGACGTAAGCGGCATAGCCAAGGCAGTGTTTACCTTACGGTCTTAAATTTGTTAATTTAAACACAATTAAAACACCACTGAATCCTTTAAGTGATATCTGGATCACTCTTTTTGTGATGCTATAAACATTTATTGAGATATGGCTGAAAATTCAATCATGAATGACCAAGGTCAAAATGTAACACACAAATTTTGCGCCCCTATTGTGTTTCTACGAGAGAGAGACTTGTTTGGCAATAGGAGGCCAGATAAAAATGAATGGCCTAATCATGTTGAGCTGTTTATAGCGATTGGCAAGACAATAGATTCTGCACATATTACAGAATTGCAACGAGTTGGTGGTATGTGGCACATCTATTTAGACAATTTAGAAGATAAAGTCAAGTTAATGGCCGAAGGGGTACATATACGGAGTAATATTATTCACGTATTAGGAGATTGGATGGTGAAAATACGACGCGCATTCGGGTTAAAAACATTCCCCTCTCTGCTGATGATGGCATTATTTCACGCAAATTTACCCTTCTGGGCCTTGATGTTATTCAAAATATGCGCGAGAAACTCCGCATAGAAGGAAAATTAACAAACTGTGAAACGGGCGATAGGCTAATAGTAGTCAAAACATCTTCCCTGAAAGAGCCTCTCTCACAATCTGTACAGTTTGGGCAGTTTGTAGGCCGAGTTTTTACTACGGACAAAATAAAGTGACTGGTAACCAGATTGAACTATCCTGTTCAAAGTGCCACCAAAATGGTCACAAAATCCAAGATTGCCCGAACGATTGGGTATGTAACGGATTTAAAAGGTCAGGTCACAAGCAGTCTGAATGCCCAAGCGATGTCCCGGATTCGGATACCGAGTCAGAGGCGTCTGTTTATTCCTCTCCAAACCAAAGTCCCAAGAAGGCAGCATCCAATTACAGTAGAAAGCCGCGATCTCGTGATCCCGGTCCCAGTCTACGCCAAACATTCTCCACGAGGAATGCAAATAACGACCATCGCAAGCGATCAATGGACAATTTTGTAAACATGGCCGGGAAAGAGAACAAGCACGAGACTCCTAATGAAGGAAAAGTAGGCCACGCTCATAATCGTTCTCCTCCCACACCTGTTGACATTATACACGACAGATCAGACACAACTAAAAATAATAAAAAGAAAAAAGGATACTTTAATTGCTTGTTTCGAACTATATGGCATTCAACATTTATAAACGGACTATGATTTTGATTTACGATTTTGATTACGGCGCATGTTTTATCGCATGCTCTTCCATTAAATACGCATGTTTTTGAACTTACTCAAAATACAAGGCGTTTTTGAAATACAAATACTCATGTACGACACATGTATATTATTTGAAGATATTGTCTTCAGAATTAACCACCATTAACATATGTATATGTATATATAAATATATATTTATGAATAATTGTATTTAAAAAGACGTTAAATCAATTATTGACGCAGGTAACATGATACCTTTGTTATATGCATAAACCTATTTCGTGTATACGCTTATGGTGTAGACTATTATTTGTAAGACAACTGTTGCTCTTTTTCTACTCCATGTATTTTACAGATGCTTGCAACAAATAGTGTCATAGAGATTTAAATGATAGTGTTGTTAATGGTTATATTTGTGATAATACGTTTATGTAACAAGCAATGTTCCCACCTAACTTGCTACATATACAAATTGTCTT
The DNA here is from genome assembly GCF_026914265.1 of Mya arenaria. Classification (NCBI taxonomy): domain Eukaryota; kingdom Metazoa; phylum Mollusca; class Bivalvia; order Myida; family Myidae; genus Mya; species Mya arenaria. The sequence goes on from NC_069136.1 coordinate 20,123,192, forward strand.
AAACTTTCCTCCCTAAGACTAAATGATATGTGTTAACGCAAGACTAACCTATGCACAATTTTATCTCCTAACTGTCAAGGGTTGAGAGATCACAACAAACGTCTACGTCTTAATGAATATTTGTCTAATCAAAAAGTAGACATAGCGTTTTTGCATGAGACACACTTGACTGAGGATATAGCAAATCAATTCTCAAATGACTTAGACGGCTGGGTAATACTTCATGCAAATGGAAACAATCTAAGCCGGGGATGCTCTATTCTAATTAAAAAATCTTTCTTAAGCAATTGCTGCATTATCGATAATGTGAAGGACTTAAATGGTCGGTATTTAATTTAAAGTATCAAATATTTTTGAACATACATATTCCCTAATTAATATTTATGCGCATAATAATGTCAAAGAAAGGAAATCTATTTTTATTAATCTTAATAACATGTTAAAAGACAAATGCTTAGGTATTAAAGTGATTGGAGGTGGTTTTAATGAATCAATATATAATATAGATAGAGTTTCTAAAAACAACAATAATACAAAGTCGGGACAAAACGTTATTAAACTTATCAAAGAAAACAAATTAAATGATGTATGGCGTGAAAGCAACCCAGATACAAAACATTACACATAGAGAAGGAAAAACAGTCACGAAAAAAGCAGAATTGACTTCTGGTTAATAGATAAAACATTTGTTCCCTTTATCGAAAGTACTGATGTCCGACCAGCCTTAAATACACAGATCACATGGCAACCTCTTTAAAAAATCATAAACAAATAGAAAGAGGTTCAGGTAACTGAAAATTCAACAATGCATATTTAGATGATGAAAAGTTTGAAATGCAATGTCTAATGCCTTAAAACGTAGTTTATCATTAAATGAAAACATGAACATACAAACAAAATGGGAACTGATGAAAATTGAGATCAAAGATAAATCCATTGAATTTGCAAAAATATAAATCAAAGGACGTCCGAGATAAAATAACAGCATTGGAAAAAAACAACTAAACTATCTAGAGGCCAATGATATTAATAATGAGGAAAAGAATAAAATACAAATGGATTTAGAAGAATTTTACGCAAACAAAGTGAAAGTTACTCAAATAAGATCCCGCATTCAATTTCTAGAAGAAGGTGAGAAAAAGTTATTTTTTTCCCTTGAAAAATCAAGACAAACGAGGAAAAAATTGACAAAATTAAATGTTGATGGCCATTTATTTCCAGAAAGAAATGATATTCTTAATGAAGAAGTAACGTTTATAGCAAACTATTTAAATCCGATAAATTAGATGAAAACGATATTAAAAAAAATATATTAACGATACTCCTTTAGGAAATAAGCTAAGCGCTAAAGAGGCGAAAATGTGTGAAGGTTTGTTCACTAATGAGGAATGCGAAAATGCTTTATTGTCAATGAAAATAATAAAAGCCCCGGATCCGATGGTTTATCAGTTGAATTCTTCAGAAAGTTTTGGAAACTAATAGGCCCTTTATTGTGTGATGTTTTTAATGAGGGATTCGTCAAAAAAAGGGCTTAGCTATACACAAAAATCAGGAATATTGTCATTATTATATAAAAAGGGGGACCCTACAAATATAGAAAATTGGAGGCCAATTACGCTTTTAAATGTAGATTACAAAATTGCAGCAAAGGTTTTATCACTAAGGCTAACAGAGAGTTATATCCAAAATTGTTAGTTCAGACCAACAAGGGTATATCTAAAATCGTTTTATAGGGTACAACTTTCGTCAAATACAAGATATTATATATAATGCGGATGAGCTGCAATCCGAAAGCGCGATCATATTTCTTGATTTTAGAAAAGCATATGATACGATTGAATGGCATTTTCTATTTTATACACTAAAACATTTTGGATTCCACGATGACTTAATCTCTTGGATCCAAACATTGTACAAAAATTGCTTCTTACATATTTTCAATAATGGATGGAAATCAAATCCGGTATTCCCTGAATAATATATTTCAGTAATAGTTGAAATACCATTAACTGTACCTTAGTACATTTTGGGCTGTATAATAATAATAATAATAATAATAATAATAATAATAATAATAATAATAATAATAATAATATAATGTTTCCCTTGGAATCTAGACCAAAGGTTTCATTAGCATGTTCAATGATAGAATCCGTTTTTAAAAGTTGTAAAACATATACTATATTTGATCTGGAAAAACGAGTTCAGACTGTGATGTATATATGACTTAAGTATGTTCGTGATATTCGGGCCCGGATGGATACCATATTTTTCATTACTAAATAGAACTTGAAATCTGCATTCTTAGTGGATTAAACTTTCCATTCGATCTTATTTCATTTTGCGATGAAACAGTTGTGTTTGTGAAATAGTCAGAATTATTGCAATTTTTACTGCAATAAATAACACTATCTTATCAACAAATCCAAAGTTTGTATGAATCAATGTTCCGAAATTTTTATTACAAACAATGGAATATTAATTTAGTTTTTATTTTCAATTTGTACTCAAATATGAACCTTTATTTTCAATTTGAGAATATAATAGAAAAATTGCCAGTTATGCCGGTTTGGTAACTTAGGGAAATGGAGAAATATTTGTAGAATTGTTTACAGATACTCAGGTATCCCAAGTGATAAATTCATGCTTTAATATCCGACTATGAAACATAACAAGATATTTTAAGCGAACTTTACTGACAAACTGCTTAAAATAAATACAAACAGTTCTCAGAATCATTCCAGAATTGCATGAAATGCAGATATTTTCCAATGTTTTGAAAGTAGAGAAACGTATTAATTAAAACTGTCGGTTATATTTTGGGCAAAAAAAATATGCCTAATTAATTTAAACGCTAGTTCTTTTATCAATAAGATGCAGAAAATAAATAATTCATACAATTTTTTACAAAAACTATAATTCCTTATAATATAAGCATGTATGATGCAGAGTACGTACATCATTCGTAAAAAGTTTATTGCAGTTGTTGCTTTAACAAAGATGCAGCGTATAATATCAAATATAAGGAAGAATTGTACAGCATTCACAAGACTCTGTTTTTAGGCGGCATTCGCACGTGCTTTTTGAACCCGAGCGAAAACACATGATATATGATATAAGGATGGTGCAACACTCACAATAAAACGCATCCAGGTACCTTATGCTCATGTTTTTGGCCTTATGCTGTCATGTAAACTTTTTTGGAAAGTTTATACGATTGTTTTAACAGCATGTTTTCTTGGAGATAATTATTTATGGCAAAGTAAAAGACTGTCTTTATGCGGTCTTATTTATTATCAGAAACTGTCTTAAAACAAGCATCTTTTGACCGCTACTTTCCCTTTATTGAGAAACTAACAGCTGTAGTAGCTTGGAAACTTGTTTCTTTATTAGGAAAATGTCTAAACTCTGAAGTACATTGTCTTGCGGTCGGAAACATTTTGTCGTTATTTGACATAGGTATTGAAAGTATCTTTTTTTTATCTGGAATCAGCAGCTCTACGCGGCATATATTTTAATTATAACCTTAATTTATAAACAAAAAAGTGTGAAATAATATTTGAAATATTACACTTACGATGCTGTAGATTTCAAAAAGGAAACTCTCGCAAAATTGAACTGTTTATTTGTCGTCCATTATAATCAAACACAATGCAAGTGGCTTCTAAAACGATTGAGATAAAAACACATTATGACATTAGGTGAAATGTTTATGCAGGAATACCATTCACATTATAATGTGTGCGATTGCTTAAACAAAATTAGCGAAAGCGTTCAAAAGGAAGTGCATTCTTTTACCCTTATAATAAACAGCTATAAGCAGTTTAAAGTAGAATTGTCGTTCTTGCCAAATGTGTTTGTAAACATCATGTTAGGTAATTGAGTTGTAGCGACTGTTAAAGTTGAACACACGAAGTAACTTGTCTTCGAAAACAGAAAAGCAATACATTCAATAAAAGAAAGAAAGAACACTCTTGTAGATGCCAACACCTTCCACAATCGACAACAGTAATTAATGTCTTACATTTTAGTCAGAAAAGGTCGTAGAAACTCACACGGTAGCGAAGGAGAATAAATTAAGTTGTAATAACGTTGTTTTGTTCTTTACGGATTAAAACTATTTAGTAAACACTTGATAAAAATAAAATTTAGGATGTTGTTTTTACGAAGCAGCAGCCGGCTGAGCAAGAATTGCGACAGGAGAACCATCGAGACAGCCTATATGCAAGACCACGAACAAGTACAGAACTACAAACAAGGCTATTGAACACCAATATAAAACAGCTTAATAGATCAATCCACTGATCTTAATTAACATCTTGATGGCAAAATATGACGTTATTCAGTTTTAGCAACCTGGCGTAAACGGGGAAGGTAAACTTAGAATTCCGCAAATTAAGTAATTATAATGTTTCTATTCTAGTTCCTGTGTGGTCATGCAATATGAATAAGTGTTTATTGAAATTAATATACCTCTGAAGCCATAGCGTTGTAACGTAAACAGGGTTGAACCTACCACCAAAACTGTTGAATTCATACTTTGAATTCCTCGTTTGGTTTGTTCAAAATCAATAGTTTTATATCACGTGGAGATTATATTGTCTAATGTTGCATTATCAGATTACACAATATGTCATTGTGGTTAATTAATGATAAACTACTTTGCTATGGAAGTGGTCTAGTGGTAAAGGTGTCCGCCGCTGACCAAAGAGATTGTGGGTTCGATATCAACTACGGGTATTGTCTGATGGCCTCTCAAAATGGACAAGAGAACTGGTTTCTATCAAAGAAACGGACTAAATAATAATTTTAAGGTATCAGATTTCGTCAAACTCGAACTTGAAAAAAATAGTATTAATTAAATAGACGTATTAAAAACTGCTGTGTCCGCCTCATATCAGTAATCAAAATTTAAAAACAAACACACGTACTAAAGCCAAAATATTATGGCACACATAGTTAATTTAATATGGATTTTGTTGAAAGAAGTTATTGTTTAGCATCCTTAGTAGTCTTAATGTTAAACTGGAGTTCTTCAGATTCGTCCTTGTCAGTATTTCAATTGATGTTTATTTATCTACTAGGAGTCCCTTATGGATGCTTATTTTGATATCTCGGGCTACTTATCTATTTATCTCCACTATGTATTTATAAACGGTATAAAATATTTTATCGTATTAACAGTTGCAAAGATTCATCTAAGATCAATCAAGGGCCTTGGGCATATTCTTATGTCTGGTTCTAGACAGACTGATACATATTTTATGATATATTACAGGAATTGAATTGGAAGAGCTGACATTTCCTAACTGGACGTATGTACGTAGAACGTGTTATGATAAGAAACAGACTCAAGTCAGCATTAACTCAAGTAAGATATAATCAAGACTTTTCCTCAATTTTCATCAATGATGCTTTGAAGAATATTCAAATCGGAAATAAATAATTATTGTTTTAGCATAAAAGCATTTTATAAACTTTACTTTAGCCGTTTAAGTGGGTAATGTCAATTTTAATGCCTTTAGACGTGTTACGAACTGATTATAACTTAAGACAAATATAATGATGATGAGAAAAAAAAACGTATTTTAGTAGTTAAAGTCGAAAATGCTTTAAGAAGTTACTTGAGTTTTATGTCGCTGTTTCTTAACTACCATTTTTAGATTAATGAATTTATTGTTCAAACCCAGACAAGTAGATTACAAGTATATGCCATAAAACACTATTTGTCATGTCGATATGGTAGACAAATATGCACAAATTACACTATAACGCACCATTCTTGACTAGAATAAGCCAATATGTGTTCTATTGTAGGACACCAACCATCCGCTTTACCAATTTTAGATCCTAAACCGGAAAACCTGGAGAAAACCTGTCGGTCTTGATTGACAACCAAGAAAACTCACTTGAGCCCAGCAAATCCAGCCCGGGTCACCTTGGTGATAAGCAAAACTAATTACAACTACTGCGCTTACCGGACAACCTATTTGAGCTGAATTTTATGGGTAACTAAAAACTGTTTTTACGACGGCGCTTCATCTTCTTGCGGGATTAATTTGCTAGCGTTTTACAAAGATTACTCCTTTTTCCCTCGGGGAATGTATTTATGTACGATTTATAAATGCGATTTCTGAACTATTTTATTCCTGGTTCATTTGTGCGGTACGTTCATTTTACGAAGCAATCCAATATCTATACAATTGTGTCCGCTCACAAAGTTGTTGCTCCAGACAAGCTATTTACATAAAATTGTTTTTTGAAATAATTTCTTAGTACATATACCGTGTCTGTACTCTTGAACTATACGTGTGATTCTATAATTCAGCATCAACTATGTGAGTGTCAAGAAATAAAGCAAGTGAAATCATCCATGTAGTTGGATTTTTGCCAATGTTTTGATTTGTTAGGGTCTGTTAATGTGTTGGTTCGTTAGTATTACCCACCCAATATAAAATGCAATCTTTTCTCATTCATATCACGAGAAATGATATTTATCAATTATAGATTAATACTCTCACAAGTATATTACACATATCTTATTCTCAAACGTATCGAAATTGTGAAATGTTAATTATAGGTTTGTGTGATGACATATCTAAGTCCAAGGGCATTTGTGTGAAAAGTTCCCCTTTGTGTTATTGGCCTTCAAAAACGGTTTAAACAAACAGGTCAAAACTCACTTGTAAATATAATAGAATGAAAACATACAGCAGTCAACATGGGTCCTCAGGTACGATCATTTAGTGGTTAAGAACACTTTGTATGCTACTATGTTTGTCATATGTAAAGGTGAAGGGTGTCAAAACCAATATTGAAATTGCCATTAAAATAGCAGAAATCATTACAAACCTCCCGGCTAATAGAATAACGAAATTCAATTGATCAGTTGACGACTTTTGCTACTTATTCATTATCGAGGTTGCCATGTTCCAAAAACATCATGAAAAAGTGTCAGGTAACAACAAACAGACCAAAATTTATAAATTTGTTGAAACAGAGAGGTTGGTTTAAAATGACTTAACGTCTTGTATGTTCAAGTTGTACATACTAAACGTTCAATACGAACTATGTGTTTAACAATCTTATTTGTCAAAAGCGTTTCTGATGCAAGCATCTGACTGTTGAGGGAAAAGGTTAGGTGTTTAGTTTTAAAAAATCAATATCAGCCATCAGCATATTTATCTTTACCATGTTTGTAATTGTTTCAATACATCATAAAAAACAAACATTTCTGTCAACGCATTTTCTAATATTGAACTTGTGAATATTTTTGTAACAAAGATTAAACCAACATTTGGATCACATCTATTTAAAGCTTTAAATGCCTTTTTTGCCTTATATTCGCAGTACTTTTGACATTGCAAACCTAGAGCAGATGGACTTTTTTTGTTTACTTCTGTTTCATCAATAAATATCAGAGATGTTGGGATTGTTTTTTGACCACCTTCTTGATCCGCTGAGCATATCCCGCTGTCGACCCCATCATATCAAGTGGCTATACCCCTAAAAAGTCAAGTTGTTCCCCAACAGGAAATTAGAGCTGAACAAGGAAAACTAGAATCCTTAATCATTTTACCATCTGAGGTTGAGGATGCAATTAATTGTCTCAAGACAGGTAAAGCATCGGGCCCAGATGGCATTAATAATCGTATCCTATGTGAAGCATCTGTCCAACTTAGCCAACCTTTATGTGAATTGTTTAATGTTTCGCTTAATTCTTCGGTTATGCCATTAGAATGGAAATGTTCAAATGTCTGCGCCGTCTTCAAAAAAGGTGATCCTTCAAACCCCTCTAACTATCGCCCAATTTCTCTTCTTAATACAATGGAAAAGGTCTTTGAAAGAATTGTATTTAAACATGTATTTAATTTTCTTCGTGATTCACACTTCTTTACCAGTTTCCAATCAGGTTTTATGCCCGGTGACTCTACTGTTAACCAGTTAACTTATCTCTATAATACATTTGGTCAAGCTCTCGACGATGGACTTTAAATAAGAGTTGTCTTTTTCGATATTAGTTAAGCCTTTGATAAGGTTTGGCATCGTGGTCTATTGTACAAACTTGAACAAGCAGGACTTTATGGTCGTATACTTTCTTGGTTTTCCAATTACTTAGGAAATAGGTCTCAGCGCGTTGTTATTCCAGGAGCTACTTCCTCATTATCTGAGATTAAAGCTGGAGTCCCACAGGGATCAATTCTAGGTCTTCTTTTGTTCCTCGTATACATCAATGATATTGTTAAGGAGGTTGATTCAAATATAAACCTTTTTGCGGATGATACGAGTCTCTTTGTTATTGTCGACTCCCCTCAGTCTACAGCCTTAAAACTACAGAATGATATTAACAAAATATCTCTCTGGGCCGACAAATGCCTCGTTAAGTTCAATCCATCAAAATCAGAATCAATGGTCATATCTCGTTAAAGAAATAAACCCATTCACCCACCAGTGAATATGTTCGACACAGCTATTCCTTCTGTTGAATCTCACAAACACCTTGGCATTTTTCTCTCTGATGATTGCTATATGGGATAATTGTACACAATACGAAAAAGACGAACTGGATAAAATACAAAACGAATGTGCACGTATAGTTACTGGTTGTACTAGACTTGTTTCTCTGCATTTACTACAAATTGAATCTGGTTGGGAAACTTTAAGTACTAGACGCGAGAAACACAAACTTCTTCTCTTCTTTAAAATGAAAAATGGTTTTACGCCAGATTACTTGTCGGTTTTGGTTCCCCAGATAGTAGGACAAGCTTCATCAAGAACACTTAGAAATTCATCCAATATATCTAGTTTTCGAGCCCGCACATCTTTGTTTATGAATTCATTTCTTCCTTCTAAAATATCTGCATGAAATTCTCTTCCAGTTGATGCAAAGGCTATAAACAATATCGTTGGTTTTAAATCATACCTCTATTCTGAAAAGCCCAAAACACTTAGAATATTTTATTACGGGAAACGCCGGCTTCAGGTCCTGCACACTCGCTTACGCAACGATTGTAGTTCCCTGGATCACCATCTCTATGTTAAAAATATTGTTCCCTCACCATTTTGCATGTGTTGAAGACAGGAGACTACATACCACTATCTCTTTATTTGTCCTCTCTTTACTGAACAAAGGCAAAATATGTTTAATACTGTTCAATCTTTAACTGAAGTTACCCTCCGTTGCTTACTATATGGTGATGACTCACTGACTGAAGAGCAAAATAATACTCTGTTTGATGCAGTTCATCGTTTTATTTATTTGTCAAAAAGATTTTAAAAACATTGATCGACTCAAACCACCAACTCTCACACATCTTTTACTTTGCCTCTCCTTCTTTTCTTCTTCGTTCTTTCTCATACTATAATTTTTTCTACCTCAATACAGTTGATTAATTTAGAATAAAGTTGGATTTTTTTCTACAATAAATGTTTTTGCATTTAACGTCTATCATTCAATTGCCTAAATTTTAAACATTATTTAATATGAGCTTGTATATTAATATGATTATAACTTCATAACTAGTATCCGCCTCAAATGCTAATTGTAATTTATCATTACAGGGAAAAGGAACTCTATTAGTTTATTTCTACCGTTCCAATCCTGAAATTTGATTATGTATTTGTATTGAAATGTTGATAAATTTTGCTCAATAAAATATGTTTAAACCAAAGGCAATTATGTTTCAAGTCTAAGTATAGAAAATGGGTTATTTTTCCAACTCGAAACCTAAAGATAACAACTGTGCCAGATGTGGCAATATGTCTATAATAAATATTTCACCCATCCAACTTGCTACATTGTGGTTTAGATGTTAACAAGACAGTTTCAATTCTCGGTGCCACACCTGCTGCGATCGTTGGTGACAATGGTGAAATCGACATTGTTGAAATAAATGTCATATGTAGTCGACGCATGTTAAAAAATTGCAGATTTTGACTTAACCAATTATCATTTAAAGAAACACGCTTGTACTTTTCCAAGATTGATGAACAACTGATGGTGATGGATGCACTATCTGAATTCACAATTAAGTACACACCTGTTTCAAGAAGTAAGCCAGACATTTAATTTATATCTAAAATGTTTAACAGACTAGCAGAAATCTATGTTAACCATTCTGTTATTCACTTAAATTCTCAAAATAAAAACCCTTTTAAGTTCAAAATTCATCTTAAGGTACCAACATGAGTTTTAAATCTGTGTGGAAACTCCAAATTCTTCTCCGCCTTCCTTTCAGTTAATATTCTGACTGACATTCAGTACAAAATGTGTCATTTTAAATTTAATAATGCCTGTGCAGTGGATTTTAAAGATTGCATATACGTATAACACTTCTGTATTCTTATAATTATAAGAGATGGTAAAAAGATACCTTTAATCAGTTTTATTGATAGAACTATCAAGTAATCCAGAAATGCTTCTATATATAAAAGGAATTTGATCAATCGGAATGAGTTTGTTATTATAGAATAACAAAACATTACCTGGTTGATTTTTTTTTGTCGAAAGATTAAGACTCTTAGGCTGAACACTAAAGATAATTGGTCACTTTACCAACAACCCCCGAGCAGATCCATGTGGGATCCATAAGTCCAAAAAGGAGTACGTGGACAAATTATTTCACGACTTTTTATATGGCAAATTCTTAGAAGAATCCTGGCCAGCAGAAATTACTGTGAAAGATCCCTAAAAGATCCATATTTAAATATTGTCAGTGTCAATGATGTTGAGCATGACCGGCTTCTTCTGTTACTGTCAGATGTTTATTTTCTAAGGAAATCACACAATATTGCGTAACATAAAACCTTAATGGACATGGCCATGTCTGTGTTAGTGATGTATGTAACATGACGCTGAAAATTGAAATGTGAATTGCTTTGTTTTATAATTTGTACGTATATCATCTTCATTTCACACTGACTGCGATAAGATGTACAAATTTGAGTTGGCACTTTGTTTTGACAATAATGAGGTTGATCCCTCAAACCTGTTAAATGCTAATAGAACACCGCTTTTCACTGACCGTTTCATGGAGGCCAGACAAATATTTCTTAGATAAAGGTATTGATTTTTTCATACCGCATTCTGTGTTTGTCGACGGAAATGCCATGTGTCTCTTGTTATGAGTATGCTAGTCCATATCGGTTATGCCTCGAACCATTATCATGGTTAAATATTCAGCGATATAATCTTTTGTATGGAAGATAAAACATTGTTTATTAAAAACGATTGTAAATGAAGTTTTAAGGTAAATTAACATGTGCTTAGCCACTCTCGAGTGTTGTTGTGTGTTGTGGGGGAAACCGGAAATTCGAGAAAAACCGACTGTAACAGTTCAGGCTTGGTCGCAATAAACAACACTTACATGAGCCCAGGCTCGGAATCTTGCCAGGGTCATCTTGTTGAGACGCAATATCTAGTGTTCAATTTAATGCACTATCCGGGCAAAGTACCATTGCATTGATAGTCGCATTCTGGCAAGTCTCCCTCTGATAATTGAACTCTTCTTTCTATATGCGATTTAATTTATAGGTAACTCAAAATACTCTCTTGTTTTACGACAGCGTTTGCTATTCATGTGGGATTAATTCGCTAGCGCTTTACAGAAGATGACTCCATTTTTCCTCAGGGATTTTATTCTTGTACGATAAATAAATGCGATTTTCGGAAGTATTTTATTCCTGGTTCAATTTCGCGGTATTTTCATTTTACGAAGCAATCTAATATATCTACACAATTATGTAAGCTCACAAACTTGTTGCACTAGACAGGCTATTTACATAAGAAAGTTTTTTGAGATAATTCGGGAGTAATTGTCACTTTCCGTGTCTGTGATAAATCTCATGTATTACATATGTGCTTTTAGATCAAAGCATCATTTATCTGAAGGTCAAGAAATAAAGCAAGTTTAGTTATCAATGTAGTTGGATTTACCTTTTATATCAGATATTATATTGTAAATACCATGAATACTTTATACTAGTTAATAGCATTTATTCAATTACTCGAAAACACTCTAGTTACAAGTCAAAATCTACGTTTAATATGCGATCCAAAAAGCCCTCAGTTTAAAACGAAAATATTATTGACTGCCAAAACAGGGTTTCTGTATCAGGTTAACTAAACATTTGATAACGGCTAAATTTCGGGTTCTGTTCGTATATGTCATCAGCAAAGGATGTAACTATATCTTGAACACTAAAACACAATTAGATTTGCCATTTAGCAGTGTGAACAGGTGCATTATTTTCAATTTACGGTTCACTACAATGTACGCGATAACCACTTTTAAAAACTAATGGAATTATGCATTTAGTTGTAGTTAAGGCATTCCAATAGTGCAAGAAACAACAAAGATAAGGTGACTATCGCTTACTGTTTATCACGCAAACAATATGACAATACTATTTTGGCATAAAGATGAATTACAAGGTATATTTGAACATAATGTTATCTTTTAAAATTTCAAACAGACATAATTTGGTAATTAACCAATCATTATTAATAAATGCATTACTTATTAATGCGGTCTATCCTCTATCAATACAATTGACAATTTTATGTCAATGTAGACAAAAACTCGATAAATATATATACGACTATAACATAAGTGGGCAATATTAAAAAAGTGATCATTGTTCTGAGAAGATCAAAGGCTGCAAACAAGTAATGACAATTTCTCGATTAAATTATTATACACTTTTTATTAGCATCCCACTTCCATAGATTGGTTGTCGTAGTCAAATAAATAAAAAAAAAATATCGAAATGATTAAACTTTTGGTTGGTCAAGATAAATGGTCAATTATTTTTAGATAATTTGATTGCCAATTGTATACATTGATGATGGGCTGCTAAAACATAAAAAACACGGTTTTGCACTGTGTTGTTTGTGGAGTTTTGTGATGTTGTTTCGTGTTTCTTGTTTGTGATTTTTGTGTTTGTGTTCTATGTCTTTGGCGTTTACCCTGTGCCATTAAACGAGGGTTTATGTTTAAAATTTTTGCTACTGAGCTTGTTTCTGTAGCTTTTCATATAAATATTGTATTTGTATTTATGTGTGGGCTTTTGACAATCGTGGATTTTTAAAATTTTGATGCACAAGACACAACTTACCTTTCATTCGTTATTTCAGGAATTCAGTTTATGTACAAGGATATCAGTATCCGCTAGCTTTTAAAAATGTTGATTTGATGTACTAAGAAGTGATTTCATCTTTAAAACGGGAAATGTCTGGCGGCGTTTCTCTTTTGGCGGTTTTGGCCGCCAGATAAGTCATCAACATTTACCTTGTTTATACAAATGATGTATATTATTGTAACGGCATTAAATAAATGCCCATATACAAACTTATCCTGGTCGTTTGTTGATTACTTACTAGCTGGGGATATGAGAGTCATAGCCAAGCCTGGTATAATACATAAATAACATTTATGGTACATAAAAGTATTAATGTAGCTTGCTAGGCCATTTCATTATTGGTTTGGCAATTTTACCGTTTCGTGGTACCGACAATCGTTTTTGTGCGTCGAGGTCTCACTGCCAGACTTCGCCTGGCTTGATGGATACCACGTAACGTTAACGAACCAATAAAATCTCTATCGCCATTATCCTTTGTCTTCAGCGAACAAGCTTTGCGTGAAACGCTAAAAAATCAATAACCACCTCCTCCACATCCTCCTCCACACCAACTATACAATATATTGTGTCTAGTCAAACTTGTATCATTATTTAAACTTTTGTATCAACCATTTGATCTCTGTATATTTTGTTTACATTTAACAAGAATTGTGTTAAAAGCCACTTTTGTATATTAAGGGTGTTATTTCAAATGTTTGTATGTTTGTATTCATGAATGTGTAATTACTGCCAATTTTGCAGATTTCTATACTATTTTTATATTAGTGGCGGTTTTGGCCGCCAGATAAGTCATCAACATTTACCTTGTTTATACAAATGATGTATATTATTGTTACGGCATTACATAAATGCCCATAAACATACTTATCCTGGTCGTTTGTTGATTACTTACTAGCTGGGGATATGAGAGTCATAGCCAAGCCTGGTATAATACATAAATGACATGTATGTAGAATATAATGTTGCAAAAGAGGCACACATTATGTTTTTCATGATGAAAGAAGGAACTCTGCAAAACGGAATAAGTGTAATCAAGTAAAAAGATATGTCAGAATTGGAATTTTAATGTTCTACACCATTTATATTTTTACAATTTTGTAAACTTGAAAAACAATTTTAAGTATGATAAAGGTTTTCATGTGATTTTTCTCAGGATATCAAATGGTGATTAGGACGGTCTCTTAAAGTGAATTTGTTGATTGTTGCATTGCAGGTAATGGAAAAACATGGTAAAAATTTAGTTGATTTTATGTTTTGTTAGTGTACTATAGTTCAGATAAAACGTTATGTAGGTACTACTCAGTATCAAGTGTTTCAGGTTGAGTAAGCATATCATTAAATGATTTGTCACTTAAAGTTATGTTGCCAAATTCACGTCCAAAGGCCAGACCGGACAATTTCTTAAGCAATGTCTACATTTTCTGTCTTTTACTTTCACATACTTTCACTTATTTGTTTCTGTTTTTTATTTGCCCATCCAATATAATTTTCAAAAACATAAACTCATTAAACATATTTGACTATGCGAAAAATAATGGTCATGAGCGTGACTAAGTTATGAATAGATGTGTATCGTTTCCGGAAGAAAACGTGTGCATAACTTGCCATATTCCACTAGCTAGTTATAGCTAGTTATTGCAAATTCGTTGTATTTCAGAAATGAATTAGTATGCTCGCGTTTCAAAAAAAAATAATTAAATACTGTAAAGAAAATTTTCTTTAATACGTATTGCACAGGTTTAACATATGCTTATTTAAGTTATAACAATTGAAAATTATTTTGATAAATAAGTTTATAAATAATTTAGAAGCATAGCGCACACTCAAAGGTATACAAATTAAGAAAAAATAACAATGTTCAAATATAAAACATGCATAATGTAACCTAGATGATACTTAGAAAATAAACAGAAAGCTTTACACTTTAACAATGCCACGTTTCTGTGTGGCCTTCAAGCTGCTTTTGAATATGTTGTGGTTGATACCGACGAAAGGGTTATTTGGTGAAAATGATTCGAATATTGATTTTTAAAAAAATAACGGAAGCGGTATAGAGTGAGAGCAATGGTAGTGCACAGTTAGGGTTAATGAAGTGAATCGAGGCGTAAGAAGTGCTAGTATGTTACATCAGAAAGTCAGTTCGTTTTTAATTGCACACGTTCCAAGTATGTAATTTGCAGAATGTAGGTCTCGACAAGTTTAAACTAACATAGAGGAGTTGCAGAGACACAGGCCTGCCGGAATGTTACTTGTCCGTGATAAGGTAAGAACTGGCTGAAGTGTTATACTACTGGCCTTTTCCCTGTAGTTTGCAATGCATTATCGCATTGCTGCAATGAATGTGCAACATTGCATAGTTGACCACTCGACTTCCGATCTCCGTAGTAGTAAAATGTTGAACAGTGTTATTATTTTTATCTAGATTGTGTTTGACACAATCGGTACCTCGTGTAAGAGAATATTCAGGGAATCATAAGAAGAAGGTTCAATTTATAGATTTGTAAATGACTCAAACATTATTGCTTCACAATCTATTCTTAAGATTGTACAACTTTGTTCAGGTTATCTTCGATCAAGAACATCTTTGAAATGCCGTGTAATAATTAAGCATTGCCAGGTCCCTTGCTTGATGTTCTTGATATCTATTGTTATAAACAGGAACTTGAAAGTGTGACTCGATGTTACCGCTTTGATAATTATTTATTTTATTAAAAAGGATGTACTGGATTGCTGCTTTCTAGAGAACGGAAGCGCCTCTGTTTTCGCAGGTTAAAATAAAACAAGCCATATTTTTATGAGATGTAAATTGTTACTGTGCCAACATTCTAATGACCTGATGCATACATGAGATCATGGTGGATTATGTATAAAACAGCATAATCAGCAAAGAGACGAACTTGTGGCCGTATGACGATTAATGTCAATTGTATAGAAAAAAAAACCGAATAATTGACCGACAGTTTGGAACACAGGAAGGTACTGAAACAGTGTCAGAATGTATATGCTCGATAGAACAACACTGTTCCAAGGAAATAATCAGTTAGCCATTCAAGTAGTGCTTCTAAAATAGCACATTATCGAAGCCTGAAGAGAACAACTTCGTGCCAAACACGACTGTAGGCTTTAGAAATGTGGCAGAAAACGGCATAAAAGTAGTTGCCTTTGTCACGGTCGAGACAGCACGAGTGATAAAGTTACACTTAAGGCAGGAAAAAGAGTTTGGAATGAGGCCAGACTGAAAAGAGGGCAGGAAACAGGCTTTTTAAAGTAAAACATACTGAATCCGCTTTCCGCATTGTTGACAGTATACACGGGTGCTTCAGTTGGAATGCATTATTTCAATATTGAGGTTTGTTAGCGAAATATCTGTTTTGGACCATATTTGTCAAGGACGGCATCCAATAATTAGCGTACGTATAATGGAATTGCGTTGTTATTTATCCGCGTGTTATCATTTGTATGGTTAAGCTCCGTCTACTCGAAACCAATCCGATATTGAAGTTAATGTACGAGGCGAAAGCAATAAAACTATATGCCAATATGGTTCAATGTATATGTTGATAGATTTGGTTAGCATTATCATCTTACATCTTGTTGGATGGCTTTAATCAATCGGTAAGGCAGTCGACACAAAGCCAATTTGTCAAAGACATGTAAACACAAATAATCATGGTAAGTGCTAATAAACGTTTTTTGGCGCAAGCAATTCAACTATGGGAGATGCATCATTTATATCTGGACATGCCGATTAATTTTGATAGAAGTACGGCATTGGGAATTGATTAACCCTATTCAAAAGCTCACTGTTTGACCGAAGACTTGAGATTAAACTTAATTATCATCTGACTTTTGAAGAGCAAAAGATGTGTGTTGGTTAACATTCACTTAAATAAATGTTGGGCCAATTGTTAGGTTGAATACTCATAAACTAGTTAGTTTAAACCCCAAGTGAACTCCTATTATCTTGACTGTTACGAGGCGGTTCCCTCAATGTTGGGGCAAGTGTGAGGTTGTGTTCTCATAAACTAGTTTAAACCCCAGTGGACTCCTATTATCTTGACTGTTACGAGGCGGTTCCCCCAATGTTGGGGCAAGTGTGAGGTTAAGTTCTCATAAACTAGTTTAAACCCCAGTGAACTCCTATTATCTTGACTGTTACGAGGCAGTTCCCCCAATGTTGGGGCAAGAGTGAGGTTGAGTTCTCATAAACTAGTTTAAACCCCAAGTGAACTCCTATTATCTTGACTGTTACGAGGCGGTTCCCTCAATGTTGGGGCAAGTGTGAGGTTGAGTTCTCATAAACTAGTTTAAACCCCAGTGAACTCCTATTATCTTGACTGTTACGAGGCGGTTCCCTCAATGTTGGGGCAAGTGTGAGGTTGAGTTCTCATAAACTAGTTTAAACCCCAAGTGAACTCCTATTATCTTGACTGTTACGAGGCAGTTCCCCCAATGTTGGGGCAAGAGTGAGGTTGAGTTCTCATAAACTAGTTTAAACCCCAGTGAACTCCTATTATCTTGACTGTTACGAGGCGGTTCCCCCAATGTTGGGGCAAGTGTGAGGTTAAGTTCTCATAAACTAGTTTAAGCCCCAGTGAACTCCTATTATCTTGACTGTTACGAGGCAGTTCCCCCAATGTTGGGGCAAGAGTGAGGTTGAGTTCTCATAAACTAGTTTAAACCCCAAGTGAACTCCTATCATCTTGACTGTTACGAGGCGGTTCCCTCAATGTTGGGGCAAGTGTGAGGTTGAGTTCTCATAAACTAGTTTAAACCCTAGTGAACCCCTATTATCTTAATTGTTACGAGGCGGTTCCCTCAATGTTGGGGCAAGTGTGACGTTGAGTTCTCATAAACTAGTTTAAACCCCAAGTGAACTCCTATTATCTTGATTGTTACGAGGCGGTTCCTTCAATGTTGGGGCAAGAGTGAGGTTGAGTTCTCATAAACTAGTTTAAACCCCAGTGAACTCCTATTATCTTGACTGTTATGAGGCGGTTCCCTCAATGTTGGGGCAAGTGTGAGGTTGAGTTCTCATAAACTAGTTTAAACCCTAGTGAACCCCTATTATCTTGACTGTTACGTGGAGTTCCCTCAATGTTGGGGCAAGTGTGAGGTTGAGTTCTCATAAACTAGTTTAAACCCCAATGAACTCCTATTATCTTGACTGTGACGAGGCGGTTCCCCAAATGTTGGGGCAAGTGTGAGGTTGAGTTCTCATAAACTAGCTTACCCCCAAGTTAGCTCCTACTAGCTTGATTGTTATGAAGCGGCTCCCTAAATGTTGGGCCAAGTGTGACTTTGAGAACTCATAAACTAGCTACAACCACAGTGAACTCCTTTAAACTTGACTGTTATGAGGCGATTCCCGCAATGTTGGGGCAAGTGAGAAGTTGATTACTAATGAACTAGTTTTATCCCCAAGTAAACACCTTTTTGCTCATCATTCCAATGCTGTCACCCTAATTTTGGGCCAAGTGAGAGGTTGATTACTCATGAACTAGTTTTATCCCCAAGTAAACACCTTTTTGCTCATCATTCCAATGCTGTCACCCCAATTTTGGGCCAAGTGAGAGGTTGATTACGCATAAACTAGCTTAAACCCCTAAATGAACACCTGTTTTTCTGACCATTCCCTTTTTTGTTCAAATCAAATTGTGATGAGGTACCGCTCTTAATTCAATTTGAATAACATTTTGGAGAATTAAGTCTCTCTTTTTTTAAATGATTGCATCATTTCGTTGTTAAGATTGACGTGTATTCTTAGAGTCTATTCTATTCAGTGATGTTATCAGAATGTACATGTAAGTTTTAAATTGATATAGTGTAATGTGAAGTAACAGAATATTCGGCATGCATGACTATTAACATATCGCCAAGCATTTGTTGAAGACTCGGCAAATACTAAATACCAAAATCAGAGCATGTCCATGATTTAAATTTCCTTTTAAATTAATATTTGCCTTTTCGAATATGAATATGATATAAATATGTACATTGGTAGAAACGTATGCCACGAGTACGTACCCACGGTTACAAGCAAAGCGGCAACATAAGAGGCATTGTTCATTACATGTATTTAATTTTTCTCGACATAGTTTCATTAAAAGACAAAAGTTCAACGAACGACTCTTAACTCATTGTACACACGTTAATGTTTCATTTCTAACTTACTCGTCGTATAAGCCTGAAAATGGAATCAGTATTTTCAAAAGAAATGGTTATCTGCGGACAAAATTATATTTCTATAGTTCAGTCAACAACAAACGACCAGTTTTGTTTTATTTTATGTATGGAAGGGGGCACGAACTCACTAAAATGCTCTTTGAATCTTTTCAAATAGTTGTCAGAATAATTACGCTTTTGTATATATATAATATATCTCATTGTCTGATGTTTTAAGAAGTTCCATACATGGTAAAAATAACAGTGCATGTAATGAGGCTTGTTTGATCCCCAACATATCGCATTAGGCTTAGTTCATATGTTTATAGCATTCGATGCTGCCCTTTTATTCAAATCCGTTGAATATGTTGATGAATTAACAGTGGGTTTATGTTAAAATATTTTGCTACTGAGCTTGTTTCTGGAGCTTTTCGCATAAATATTGGTAAAAGCTTATTTCAGTTTATGACGCGTTAAGCTAAATACAAACACTTCGGCTTGAAGTAGTGTCTATACATTAAATCATCAAAATAAAAGAAAAAAGAACTCTAATAAAAGGAAAACTTTGATAAGACAATTCTACTGACGGCATTAACAGTTTTAGCACGTCGTGTCTAGTTTGGTGCAATGAAAAGACATGAGCTTCATATTGAAGAGTTGCAGTTTCCAACGAAACACCCAGATCATTTAAATAAAATAATTAAACGATGGTGATTCACGTTCATGATATTTTAATTATAAAAGGTGATAGTTATTGTGCAAATAATGAATAATGAATGATGTCTCATTCACATATACCACATAGTATCGTTTCTTGTTATGACTTACTACTACTTACGGAAATTGTATTAAGAATTTGGAAAATGCTATTTAGTCTCACACAAAAATGAGTGTACTTGTAATGTAAATTGAATTGTGGAAAGCCATTTTAAAAAATCTGAATTAGTACATTTTTATATTTCTTTGAATTATTTTATCGTAGCTTTAAAAGGCTAACACTGTTGCTCCGGCTTGAATCCTTCGTTTATAGGTGATGTTTATATCTGTTCAATGAGTACTTTTAAATAATTTGTCTGTTTATTTGATTTTATTTGCTTCAATCGTCATTGAAAAGTCGATGAGTGCTCTGATGACCCTTATAATTTTAATGTTGTAATTATTGACAAATGATGGGACAAATGTGATGTTATAGCCATGCAAACAAGTTGAAGGCCCAAAATGAAATCCTGGGTGCTTTGATTGACAGCTCCTAGGCGGTACTCAAAGACTTGTCAGGCTGCTTGCATCTTGTCACTTAGTTTGCAATATGTTTCCCGTTCTTCGTTTCATTACACTCCGATTATTTTGAATAATTTGTCGATTAATGCTTGGACAAGTGTATGGTAATGGCCATATGAGCTAGTTTAAGCCCAAGTAAACTCGGTTGTTGCATTGGCCATTCCATGGCGGTTAGCCAATCACTTATCGGTAAAGCTATTTTGATGAGTCATTGTGGAGAATGTGTGCGGTGATTTTTGTATATTTGGTGTATTTATGTTTGCGTAAAATATTGAAAATCTGGAGCTCAATTTTAAAGATAAACCCCCTTATATTGACAAACATACACGAACATTGCTAAATGTCAGCGGATTTTCATTTCACCCGGTCATCAATATTAAGATATTACGTAAAAAAAATATGGAAAAGAACTAATTTTCACCTAAATATCACTGCTGACAAAGATACTTTAAAAGCTCCCAGCCCAAATTTGCCAATGAATCATTAGCCAAGAATAATGCTCATAAGCCAGCACAAGGTACCCCTATCGGTAAGAACAACTAAATATGGGAATTATTCCTTCTGCATAAGGGTCAGTCAGATATGGAACATCAACCTAGGGGAAAGAAGGTGCTCCGAAGGAACACCAATTTGAATAACAAAAAGACAGCTTAAACAAAACTATATCATTAAACGAAGAGGAAACTATTGAGACGAATAAAATGTCAAGGTGTGAGGCAGTCAACGAAAAAAATAAATGCGCTGGAACAATACACTCGAATAAACAACACCCGTGTGTACGGTCTACATAATTCGGACAAGCACGAAACTCCATCAAACGCATTCTTAAACGAAATACAGAACTAGCATATTGACATAAATGAAACAGCTATGGACAGCGGGCATCGCCTTGGGAAATATCAAATTAACAAATTCTGACCTATTATCATCAAGCTTCTTGTTTTGAGATTAACCAAAGATAGTGTGATGCGACCGAAAAAAAATGGACAAAGGAAAATCTTTTTCACTGATGGCCTCACTCGCATTAGCCAGCATTGTTTTTTTATATCGATATGACTTGAAATGAAAGACAAAGTTAAGTCAGTCTGGACCAGGAATAGCCGCATATTATTATGATGCCACGACGATTATATTACCTACGTTGAAATTGAAGCGATGAACACTCGTTAGAACTACCTTAGCCTCAGCAAAAACTACCATACTAACTTTTCTGGGGCAGTATAGCTGTAATGATGACAGCCTTATACACATACGGATCATTAGACCGGTAATATCATATTTCTACTTATTACTTAATGATAAGCCTATGGTGGTAAAGCGATCATTATCAAGTTTAAATATGTTGTATTTTATATTATTTAGGCCTAAAATATGTCATTTGACAAAATTATACACCAATTATGCATATATAGTTATATCTTTATCTAAATTATCACAATCGTTGCTCGATTTTCTACTCTATATATGCAAAGTCTTTTTTACATATTCCCTTGTTTTGTTGTTTAGTTTATATAAGGTGTATAGCATGTTTTAAACCATTCGTTGTTATATCTTAAAAGATAACACACCGTATAAAGCATATTGTGACAATGAAACAATTTTTGATAAAAAAGCTTGTTTCATCTTTTGAAGCTCAATTTTACCAGTGTTTATAACATGTTATTTAGGTATTCAATTTAATATCTCAATAGAAAAAATGTTTGTTACTTTTTTCTGTCTATCCTATAACTAAATTGCCTATGTTGTTCAGCACGCTTTTAAGCTTAAAGTGTATATGCACTTATTTGTTACCAAAACAAGGGTTGTTTTTTTTTCATTGAAAAAAGTGTTAAAAAGCATTTGTTCCTCTTTTGACATTAAATATAACATATGTTGTATGGTATGCTAATAAGACATATTCGTCATATCTAAATATTTACACCTCATCTTCCATTTCGGCAATGGCGGTTATCATCCGATGAACGCAACATATTCGGATGTGTTCGGATCGCAATTCATCGCATAACAATAAACATAGAAACTGTTCATCTTGTTATTGTTTGTATTGTCTCAGCAAGTCCCGTAAATATAAATCAACATTTTAAAAAGTGTTAATTTATTAAATGTTTAATGTATTGTTGCCATACGTGATTCAGTTTTACCTTTAAAAGTGATTTCAAGTGGTTGAACTTTTTTCGCGTAATTGTGAACTTATTTTATAAAATGTTTCAGGTTACAGTCGGGTCGTTCCATTTACAAAATGTGTAAGAATGGATTACTGAAAGGTTTTTTAAATGAAATGAATTATTGTTTTAACAATTCTTGAATGAAATATTGAGCTATTGGTGTAAATTTAAGTTATGAATTGCGGGTTTGATGTCATTATCGGGGATATGAACGCAATTGGGCTGGTCAAAGTACAAATGACACCACGCGTTCTTTGAACAGCCCAATTGCGTTCATACCCCGATAATGACATCAATCCCGCAATGAATTCCTCAAATAGGTTATACAGAAAAAAATACACATATATTATTATCCGTATCCAATTCAAACATGTCGAGTTATTCGTTTCTACTTTTTAGTTATCAATGCGACAACCTTATTACAAGTGTTGTTGTTTTATTTTGAAGCTGACGATTACCTTGTGATAATTTGTATCACATATTTTAGATTATTTGTTATGGTAAATAGAAGCCTGAATAATATTTACCATGAAAAAGGGTAAAATCCACACAAACATAATGCACTTATACCTAATGCGGCCTTAATTGCAACGTCTTGATTTTCATTTCGTTTTTATTTTCGGACAACATCAAGTCTAGAGTAGCTGGATTGTTTAAATCGATTTTTTTTTCAATGGTAAATAAAACTTGTTAAACAAGTTGATTATGTTTTCTTAATATGCTTTTAAATATTCAACATCTACTTAGGGAACAGAAGGTCAATGTTGAACAATCAAATTGTTAAACCTTTTAATCGCAAATGTTATGCATGCGTATTTTTTTGTATTTTTTTTTTTCATTTCTAAAATAATCTGCATAATACTAGCCATTCAACTATTTCACTTAGATAATGAAACAAAACACATAAATTGACCACGAACAATAGCATATATAGTATATGGACAATATATCTACATTTGTAGGCAATTTCATGAACATGAAGAAAATTTTTGCCTGAAATATGTATATAAGATCATGATACAAATCTTTGAACAATATTTTTATAGCCTTTGAAATAATATGCAATGATGTTTTATGATCGCTCTATACAAATGCGGAAATGCCGTTTTGACAATTATATGTAGTTTAATATATAATATAATGAATTAAGCATCTTTGGCATTTTTTTATAGATGAACCCGTATTAATATATTTAACTATGAAAACATAAAATGTATCAATACTAAACCATTTCAAATATATATATATATATATATATATATATATATGTCCTAGTGTTACGCAGCATCGTTTAAAACCTGGATCTAAAGCATGAAAAAAACATTAATATTTTTGTTAAAAAAATACCTCTATGTTCGAATCAATATTGAACGTGAAATAGCTATTGTGAATAACAAACTAAATGTTTATTTGCAAACATAAGCTTTTCCACAATATATTTTTAGAAAGCCAGTCAACTCAACTCATCTTTTATTTCCACCATTAACGGTGATATTCATATTATGTATAAATAGTTACTATGAAGGCATGATATCTATATACATGATATATGTACATACACAAAAAAATAGCATATTATATCAACATGCATATTGAGATTATGTTTGTATCCTTTGCATCAAACTTAAGCTATAAGTCTTGTATCGAACACAATTATGCACTATTCACGAGACAGTTATAAATAAATACAAACGATCGCCTCAAGAATTGTTTTCGCACTGCTTGGTAATTCTGTACATTTAGTTCTGCCCCAAGAAGTGCTAAGAAAAACATTACGCTATCCATTGACAACAGTTCTTGCGCAAGGCCCATGTCCATTTCTATGACGTCAGTGATTAGACGCCACCTTTCACGCTCATGTTTGGTGCACCCGTGAATGATGTGTATATCCAAATTGTCAGTAACTGTTTGACATCCGTGACATCGTTGTGGCAATTGTGGTGGCCTTTTGAACCACAGTTTTGCAATAAACATTCGAATATGTTTATAACAGTTTAAATCAAATATATCATACACTGTTGCTCTACTTACATGCGGTTGCAAAATTCTGGATATACTAAAATCCTCGTCTGACAAAGTTCGTGCTGACCATAATGAGGTATCTTTCAATGAAACAATAGTTTTAACTGTATGTTTCCATTGACGTTTAGAGGGAATTCGTTCTGGATTAACTAAAGCATTGTTGATAAAGCTTTGAAGCCCATATGTACATTGGATTTTACATATATCAGGAATAAAACCTAAAGAAACAGTTCTATCTGTTACAAACTGAAAGTATCGTCGTAGAAAAATATTCTTAGTGGTACATTTAGAGTCTAGACAAAGTATCAAATGTAAGAATAGCAATTTCTTAATGATCACCGATGAATACAATTTATGAAGCCCAAGCATTGATTCACACATATCAGATCTCGTGCGAAAATGAGATCCCTGAATTTTCTTAACCATAAAATGCTGTAAGCGATTAACTGAAGCTATATCGCTTTGTACAATATTATTCCACAATTCACTACAAAAGAGAACAATTTGCATTATGATTATAACGTAGAGATTAACCGAAGTTAATGGATTAAGACCATGTGGATGTACACCTTGAGCAGTCATTGCAAAAAAATGATTTTTTTTTTATCTTTTTGGCATCTCTCTTCAATTTGTGCTTTGCACTTCATGTAAGAAACTTGTTTCACACCCAGGTGATTCGCACTATTAGTTTGAGGGATTATCTGGTCACCATACATCACGTTTCCTTGTAAATACGATTACTTCTGACTTGTTTACATTCATGTCTATTCGCCATGACTTACAGTAGCGATATACAATGTCCATCATTTTCCGAAGATTCAAGGGAGATAATGCCAACAGGGCAATATCATCGGCGTATGCAGGATTGCCGGACTTGGTTGAAAGAACACAGCAGCCGTTGTTACTGATCTCAAGATCTCTCAGAAGGTTGTCGACGTAGATTAAATAGTAAAATGTAGATAAAACACCTCCATGGCGAACTGTTTTTTGTATGTTAATGTCATCTGATGTATCGCCATTAAGCTTAACAACGCATTTAAGATTGCTTCAAGATGCTTTAAGTGTACGGAGGGCTTTTCCGACAATACCAAACTGGCCAAGCTTTAAGAATAGTCCATCATGCCACACAGCATCAAACGCAGCCTTCTGATCAAGCATGCCTACGTATACGTTGCTGTTTCGTTCTATGTGTTGATAAATAGTCTCTTGTAGATTAAACTCGGTGATAACACAACTGAGGCCCTTACGGAAACCTTGTTGTTGTTCATTGGGAAAGTTTATGTGCTGCGATTTTATAACGTCATTGATTCTGTTAAGTATAACCTTTTTCAAATAGTTTGCCGATGTCGGTCTTGTCTTTGCCTTTGCCTTTGTAAATAGGGATAAGAAGGCTGGTGCTCCAGTTGTTAGGTGTTCGTTCATTGTACAACACGGAGTTGAAAAGAATAGCTAATGCTTTTGTCAATACTTCACCACCATGTTCTATGTGCTCATGTAAAACGTTATCGATTGCGGGGCTTTAACAAAGTTTCAGGCTTTTCACTGTGCTGGTAATTTCTTCGTTTGTAACTTCTTTCGTAATTTCTAGTGACATTGCTATATCGTTATCTTCCCTTAAACATGTTTGTAAATCTTCGTTATGTTTGTCATCGTTATTCGCGAATTTATCTTCAAACACCCTGGTAAAATATGTTTCAAAACCTATTATAACGTTCTCATTTGCGTATGTTTTGTTATCAACAGACAATTCGTTATACATTAATGGTTTTTACCGCTTCGTTTTCGGAGTAGTTTCGAAAATAATCGGTAGTCTAGCTCTGCAGCCATGTTCAGGTCATCGGTAGCTTTGTTTTCAGATTCGTTTACAGCGCCGAACTCGTCTAAATTCCCTTTTAGCGACTTTGTATCCGTAAAATGAATCGTTGATATAGCTTCTCGGTCTACCTCATTGATCCATAATCGGCGTAGATGGTGCGCCTTTGTGTGGGCGGCTTTTACTTCTTCGCACACGTAGGGTTTCGCCCTTTTATTATATTTGCTTACTGGAAGAATACTAGCTGCACGGTGTATTGCATTAGTTATTAATTCGTTAAGAAAGTCTGGACAGCATTTTGTACTTTCAACTATGAGTATACAGTTCAGTTCATTTTGTAACATATGTTGATAGCTATGATAATTTTCAATTGTACATTTATTCCAAGCAACGTTGACCCGTAGTGGTGGATCCGGTTTTCGAATAGGAGTCATACTCAGACTGCAGACTAGTGGCAAGTGGTCTGATGTCATAATGTTTGCACTGTCTTCAATTATAAAGTTAGTACACATAGTAACACATGATGATTCAAGCAATATGTGGTCGATTACTTTCCACGTTGGCACAAACGTACCATCACATCTATTTCCTCGTACATGTTGTAATGATACCAAGTTATTGTTCATTATTAGTTCTGTTAGCACTCTTGAACTCATGGTTTCCAATTAGCTGTCCATTGAAATCCCCTGCTAGTAAAACGTCCCCAACCTGGGTGTATTAGGCTATAAATGACTGGATTTCACTTAAAACCGACTTATAGTATTCTATGTTGTTACACGATGGCATATACACACAAAACATATATAAGGGCAATCTATCATGACATTTAAACTCAATTCCAAGTAAACGATGGTTTTACTTATATGGTAACTGATTTATGCTAAATGAAAGTGATTTCTTAACCATAATCGCTGTGCCTGCTTTTCCGCACATAACTGGACCAAAATTATCTACATTTTTGTCAGTATTAACAAAACAATCGTAATATGAGTGAATGCTATTCATAAACATTGCAGATCTAGGTAAAAGTTTATGCTCATTTATAAGTGCAATATATACGTTATACTGATCTAACATTTTTGCTAAAGGGTAGGCTGATGACATAACACCCCTACAATTCCAACAAAGAAGATTCAATGACATAACACAGATTAAAATAAGTAGGTGCGCAAGCATCGTGAACCTAAACATAATTCAAATTTGACACTATACATAAATATATAAAATATCAAAGAGCGCAGATCACTCTAGTATGACGCAGGATTCCAATCGTCAGTGTCCTCTTCCGGTTGTTGTCTATCCCAGTACGTGTGTCGCTCCTGTTTGTCACTGTAACTGTTACCATGGTTACGCCAAGTATCGTCACGCATGCGTCCTCTGCGGTCACTATATCTATCGGACTGGTACCAATCGTTAGATGCCGATTTAAAGTGATAAATGTCGTTGTCACCGTTGCCATCATAACTGTCATTACGCTGGTATTGGTAACGGGACCGCGAGCGTATATTTGATGTTCGCTCGCGAATATGGTCTTCTTTGGACTTCCATTTTCTGTAAGAAATGCCGTCAGGCCAGAAATACGCGTTGTCAATAATTGGTTCAAGATCCTCTGGCACGTTAACTTTCGCCGATGAGCCAAATCGGCCATGGGAGACACGAATGTAGAATACATAAACATCGTTGTCCTTGAAATACGTGTATATATCATTCTCCGTGATCCTATGATCAATGTTCCCGACGTAGTACGAGACGTTCTTTCTCCTTCTGGCGGCAGTGTAACCGGTATGTTCACTGGACCCTGTTTTTCCTGACGTTGCGCACGGACGTTCCTGTGTAGCTGGAGCTGCTGGAGGCTCTGCACTTTCCACTGGTTTATATGCATGAGTGTCGTTGTTACTACTGCTTGTCTTGACTGGTTTATCGACCACGTTTGCAATAGTTTCCGGCTTTTGATTATTTGACACAGTCTTGTTAATGATCTTATTGGCCGTTAAGCAATTCTTCTCAGTTAATACCGGACTGTAAGTCACATGATGAGCAGTCACTGATTTGGGGCGCGGGCTTGTTGTAACATCGGCCGTCTGCTGCATGGGTTGGCTTTTGATAGCCTCTGAGTAGGTCTTTGGATGCTTCTCGGGTAGTTCGTGACTAGCCTCTTCAAGTCTCTTATTTACAGTGGCAATCGCAGACCCCAATCCATCAACATCATTTTGAAGCTTATTTAAATGCGAATCTGCAGTTGATTCAGGCAATCCCGCTAGCACACTCTTCATTGTCCCATTCAGAACCCATAGCTACTCACAATGTTCGAAACATCAGATTGGATGGTTTTGAGAAGCGCAGAGTCAGATTATTGCTGCTTAGATATATTCAGAACTTCAGTCATTAGG
This sequence comes from Mya arenaria, assembly GCF_026914265.1. Classification (NCBI taxonomy): domain Eukaryota; kingdom Metazoa; phylum Mollusca; class Bivalvia; order Myida; family Myidae; genus Mya; species Mya arenaria. Next base: position 20,152,165 of record NC_069136.1, read on the forward strand.
TTTGTTACTAAGGCGAGGATATCTGGTTTTGTCACTTCTTGCTGCGTAAGGTCATTATCGATAATGATAGTTTCATGAGAGGCAGTGTTAGCAAATACGTCGTAAACATCCTTTGTGTTCTCTCCGGAGATGCATGCGTTCAGTACATAACAGTCTATTGCACACTTCCGTTCTCGTGATGTCTGCGAGGATGTTTTGCGATTTATAAGGCGGGTCTGTGGACATCCGGGTAGTTCGCGCGCTCTGTCGGCGAGTACATTCCTGTAGCTGTCAATGCGACGATAATTGTTGTTACAAACGCTTAATAGCTGTCTAACATAGTCGTCTTTAGCTAAGCCAGCTAGTTTGCTGTCCATGTCTTGGAAAACCCGTTGGGGTAGAAACGTCTGGGAGCAGTCTTCATCTTCGGTGATACAGCTATCATCGTCTCATAACGAATTATCATGGTTCCCACTGTTACACCGTTCTTGCTTATTAAGCTGCTATTTATCAGCGTCTTTGGATCGGTTTCATCCATGTCTGCAGGCCGTTGCGTTTAACTGCGAGTTAAGCTCTTAAGTACTTAATAATGGTAGTAATTGGTAACCGTTAATTGAATGGCAGTGAAATATCCGTTACATTACACGCTCTGCTGTCCATTCAAGCGTGACGATTTTTCAATTATATTAGGTGAACACTTATCACCTTTACAAGTGACACATAATGGCTCTTTCAAAAGTACAGTGGAAACAAAGCGATTTACTAAAATGTTCTGTATCTCTGCTATCAATTAACAAAATGCGATGATATTTCTGCCAAAGTTAGATGACTCACTGATTGTCCTAAATATCCAAACACTTTTGCTTAAATCGGGAGAGCACTTTTTATGCGTTTGCTTACACCGGAACCGGAAACCCAATTAGTTTTATATGCTAAAGATATATTTGATATATATTACAAATGTTTTTCATGTTTCATGAATTGTTTTGTATACGTTTGAATAAAAAACAAAATGCTTCTTACAGTCTTTGCTGTTTAAAATGTATACATATAATTATCCTTAATTTAAACTCTTGGTAGGAAGTTTACGCCCTTTACAGTAATTTGTCAACTAGCGATACCGTGTGAGTTAGGACTTTCCGTACAACCGGGAAAACTAGTTGTCATGTTATACAGTGCTCTTATTCATTTTACTTTTTTTAATCCTTTGCAGAAATAAAATTAGAAACTGCCATTATAGATACTTGTTTCCTATTTCAAACTGTATGTTTATATATAGGTCACCAGTTAATTGTTAAGTTTTGTTATGTTATGTAAGTTATTTGTGCCGCAAAATAGCTCATTGAGCTCATGTTTACTGAAATCATATGCCCGACTTCAAATAAAGATTCTTGTATTTTGTATCTGTTGTCTCTAGTTCATTGTCGGTTTATATTTCTGTCTTGAACCACAACAAACACGAAAAGAAATCCCCACCTAAAATTTGTATGCAGGTCCTACTTTATCACGCAAATATTTAACGTTGTTGTTGTTTCTAAAAACAGCATGCCAAATACTGTACAATAAGGAACATCACCACTTATACTTTAATGAGAGTATTGGTACATAAGATTTTTTACATAAATAAAAACTACTTTGTGTAAAGTTGATCTAAGTATAAGAGAAACAAAACATAAAAAAATACTTTCGCATCGTTGGTTGTTTTTCTAAGCCTTGTTTAATCAACAAGTCATGCGTTATTAGATAACCATGTTTACAGATTGTTATATGATTCTCATGATTTATTAGCCATGTTTACTTCCAGCAAGTCCATTTTCTCTCATTTTACTCCGCAACCATGATGTCTTTAATCCGTTGAGCAGCAACAGCGTTTTCGCGCGTTCTTGCTGAATGAAATAAGAATCACATTTTTCCAATAAAACCGAGACACCATCGCTATTGGCCTCAGACATATTGGAGCTGCAGAATTTTCAGCTAACAGTGGTGTTTATTTGTGAAAGCAAAGAGTGTTGTCTGTGCCTGATTAAAACCACTTATAGATCAAAAAAGCTTAGGATACTAGTGAAGATGCTTAATTGATTTGTAACTCAATTATCGCCCTGAAATATGGCGCGCGTGTTTGCTTTTCAATTTAATGGTATTTTTTTTAAATTAAATACTTCATTCTGGTTATTTTAGAACTGATTTACCCAATGTTACCCGCGTTTCATTCAAAGGATAAAACGTTGGCTCACGTGTATAGAAATACATCCATTGGTAAAATATATAACATTGCATGAAGTTGGCTTTTTTTGAAGCGTTAATAATGACTTCCTATCAGGAATACCATACAGGGAACAGTGTAGTGATATTCAAAAACATTTCTGCCATTAATGAATCCACAAGCACAAATATAAGTTTACCAGAAAGTGATTTTGAAGACGGATTTTACTATTATGAAGATATTGAAAAGCTCCGTACCGCTTGGGTTAATGAACCTCATTTTGTTCCGCAAACGGTAATATACGGAGTTGTATTTTTACTGGGGATAATTGGCAATGGGACTGTAATTTTCTCTGTCCTCGGAAGCCGGACAGCTCGGTTTGCTACATTTACCTTCATGGTCAGTTTGGCAGTTGCGGATATACTTTTCCTGCTGGTTGTTATACCTCACGAACTGCTCAGGTAATACATTTTGTTTTGTTTCTTAAAAGTATGCCTAATATTAATTCCTTTATATTTATAATGCCCTTGCCTTGTGCCCCTTAACGGGGTTTAGTTTTGAACTTTCGACTTCTGGGCTTGTCCCTGTATTTTTCATTTTATTATGCAAGTTGTATACGTATATACGTAATTCATTTAAATATTTAGTTGAGCTAATGCATAATTCAGAGCGGGAAATATTCCAACTCAATTTTATAATTTAAGTGTTCAGATGTATAACAAACAAAATTGGTTAAGTTTTAACAGAGGCTTATAACCCGAAACATAAGAAGAATCCACGACGGGCAATGCACACTACATATCCGCTTTTTGCACCCTCGCAAGATTTGCTATTTCTGCTTACGCAAGATGTCCGGGCAAAGCTGTTATTTCTTTTAAAAAAAATCATTTAAGGGATATGGAAGTTAAAATTATAGTATTTGATTAATAAGAATCAAAGTTGCAGGTTAATCTCGTGGCGGCTACAAATAACTTACTCATTCCAACTAACTATTACGATCTCACGACCTAGTAAGACAAACTTTTTCCTTCCCACAACTCACTTATCTCCAGGCCTCTACTGATTTATACCGTGGTCCCGATATACTTAGTACTCGTTCCAATAAATAAAGCTTAAAATGCACGTAATCATTAGTACAACAATAGAACTTCTAGACCTTTATTGTTTTGTTTTTATTATTGCATTTCTAAAACTTCGTTCATGTCTTTAATTACCTGGGGTGCCTGAGACGTTTGTGGAATTTTCTCCTGAAGTTCAAAATATATAACAAAAAGAACAATTAATCATACTAATAAATTAAAATAAATTTGTTATTACTCTAACGAATCCAGAAAATACAAAAACAAGAAAAAAAATTCATTCATTGAAACAAAGGCACTAACGGCGACCCAGCGCCAGTTACATTCTATCACGTCGCTTTTGACTTTTTTCAATCACGCATTTATTTTTCCTCGATGTAATCACCGCCAAGTTTTACATTTTTTGTGGCGTGAGATCTATAATTGTTTCCACTTTAAACTCGCATACGGTCTGGAACAATTAATCATACTAATAAATTAAAATAAATTTGTTATTACTCTAACGAATCCAGAAAATACAAAAACAAGAAAAAAAATTCATTCATTGAAACAAAGGCACTAACGGCGACCCAGCGCCAGTTACATTCTATCACGTCGCTTTTGACTTTTTTCAATCACGCATTTATTTTTCCTCGATGTAATCACCGCCAAGTTTTACATTTTTTGTGGCGTGAGATCTATAATTGTTTCCACTTTAAACTCGCATACGGTCTGGATTTCTTTACGTCGTAGTTAAGCTTTAACTTCAGGGAAAAGTCTGGACCGTATGGTGAGTGGCTCAGTCTCGAAAATCAGAGAACAGCCATCTTAAGCTCGGATGATGTAGCTATATAAACAGGCGCATTGTCTTGGAAATGATATAATATTTTATAAAGCATGACTTGTATTAATGCACACAGTTAATACACACCGTTTTAATGTTGCTGATTTTAATAATTTCAACTTGAACACTTTGATCAATCATGCGGATTTGTCGGTATGTCCATTGGGCACCTGTTTAATAAGAATCATCCATAAAACACAAAGATGTAGTTTTATATCGATAAGATAACACTCTCTTCTTCGGTAGTGGAGTCCTTGGTGTCTTCAACATCGAAGACTGTTGTTTTGATTCGGGTTCTTGTCTCATATTGCGATCTAGGAATTCTTTCCCATCATTGTATTTTTGTTAAAAAACCTCTCTGGGGTCAAGACAGCCGTTGATAGGTTTTTCAAAATTTTCAAAATGCAACAAAATTCTATTACAAACAAAAACCAATATATTGTGGTGTTTGTCTTTGACGATCAAACAGTGAATTTTGACTTCACATGATGTTAGTACATATATATATGTTGTTTTTATCTACATTCACATATTCTTGTGTTTTTGCGCATATTAAAAGCACTGATATAAGGTTATCCTCATAATGGTTTTAATGGCCGCAAATTTGAGCAATAGTTTAAGTTCGTCTGTCAAAAGAAGAAAGTACACGAGCGAGACAAGGTGAAAGTTTTGTATTAAAGCCTAAAAGAGATTCAAACGTAACTTGGTACCAATATTTTCAAAGATAATGCGCACATATACAGAAAGGCCCATGACTATGTCTTTAACAAAAATTGAGCCTCTCCCCATCATTGGTTAAGATATTCTGTCTTGAAACACAACTAACATGAAAAGAAGATCCCGCTTAAGGTTATATTTTGAGTACGAGTTTATTACACATAAATTTAACATTGATGTTGTTTCTAAAACCTGTATGTCAAATACTGTACAATAAGGTACACCACCACTTGCATTTAACAGAGAGTATCGGTACATAAGGATTCTTATAAAAATAAAAAACTACCTTGCATATAGTTGATCAAAGTATAAAAAGCAAAACATAAAAAGACATTCGCATCGTTGATCGTTCTTCTAAAAATATGCATTCATTAAGGAAGACGGGGGGATTAAGAGATGCCTCGATGTATTGTGCATAACGTTGTCTTTTTCTTTGCAGAACCAATATTTTCCGCACGTATGATGCATAAATACATTCTAATATTGTCCTGATGTATATCAAAAACAAACTCCGTGTTCATATTAACACGCACGAAAGATTGTTGTTCACGATAAATATTGCTTTGACTGCGATCTGTAAATATTCTTTAATTGGGCCTCATGAGTTTTCTTCAGACCTCCAACCCTTTTATTTTAACATTTAACCATCATCCTTATCCAAATTATTCTTAAGGGGGCGTAATAATAATTTGGACATGAGTGATGGTTGAATGATTTGAATAAAGAGATTCTTTAGAAAGGTTTGCTTGTATTTAACAAAGATTATTAGTACATGATGTTTGTTATATCGATGAAAACTACCGTGTATATAGATGATCAGAGTACGAAAGCAAAACATAAAACGGCTATCGCACATAAGGTCGTTCTTAGAAATGGTTGCACTTATTTAGGAACAGGGATGGATCAAAAGATGCCATGATGTACAGTGCATTACGTTGTCATTTTCTTTGAAGAACCAATAATTTACTTCCCAGTAGATGCATAAATACATACTAATATTGTCCTGTTGTTTATCAAAACAAACTCCGTATTCACAATAACACGCAAAGATATTGCTGTTTCAGATAAATATCGGTTTGACTGCGATCTGCAAAATATTCTTCAAAGATTGAAGTAGAGTTGTGGGCGTCATAATTGATGCAATAACACTTATGAATATAGAAGTACAGTGCTTTTATCGAGTCTATATGTTTCTTCTCGCAGTATCTGCTGAGTAGCCAAACGTTAGCTATGTTAAACACTCAAAAAGAGGTATACAAAGTCGCAAGACAACTAACGTACATACTCTCACCCTTTTCGCACAATGTATTAACTATAAAAATTGATTCTACCAACAACAAGAATGACGTTAGTTAGCAGATCTCGTTTAGTGATAATAGTTTGAAAAACCGATTTATGCCTAACAAAAGAGTTGCCGAATCATTACCTATTTAAACTTGAATTTTATCTTTTACACAATGAACGTTAAAACAAAGAATGCAATCATGCATTCATTGGCTGACGATTATTCATATACATTTTGCTTGCTCGGTATCTTAAACAAGTTCAAATATATTAAACAAAACTAAATAAAAGTATGTGTATTGAATAAGTACTTACATTTTAACACAAAAAAATACTCGGATTAAGAATGGATTACCTAGGAAAGAAAGTTGAAATATGGGCGATATAAACGGGTCGAAACAATAAATCATTTACAAATGAAAAATAAATAAAAATAAGTATGATGTTTGAATAACGACTCTTTGAAAGTATAATGTGGAAAATAAGGTAGTAAATGGCTTCTATATCAAACTTAAAAAGTAATTACCACATTTTGATTGTGTATTAACTGTTTATGAGCTGAAATACTGGCTCAGCTATATGTTCTCAGCAGTGTTTATGTTCTATTTACAATAACCTATGTATGTTAATTTCCTAATTTGATAAGTTTTTAATGTAGTCTTAGGATTATAATCTTATGTCGAGTTTATGAAATTGCCGCTCAAGGTTTATTCATAAGTTCCAAAATAAGAAATTGAATACAACTTGCAATAATTTTGCAGATAATGTATGTTCGGTAATTAATTTCACAACTTAGTAAGAAGGAAGCTAACGTCTTAAAATGATACCAAAAGTATGTGGGGCAACCAGGCATGATTATTCAATATGTATTAAGTCGTCTTAGTCGGGATGTACCTGCTTACAATCATAAGGTATCTGTTTTCAGCGTCTTCTTGATTAATGTTATCGGTTTTGTTCATATGGCAATGGTTATTTCTTCATTATCTGACCGATTTAAAAAAGAGGTAATTCAAGTGTGATGTTTTATAAATATGGATTCAAACATAAGATGTTGGCAGAGGTATTGTGATAACGTCTAAATAAATGAAATGCCAATTTGACCTTTAGAATACGACCACAAATGTTTTAAAACAAGGAACGAAATAGATAATGGGAAAATACGTTAAAACAATTAGCCTGTTTGACTAGTTCATGTTGTCATTTATCTTGCTGGAAAGGGGGTATTCAAAAATTATAGTATGATTTAGTTTTGTTTTGCTTCAAAGACTGGTTAAATTGAACAAAATGAAAACAATAATTACAATCTTTCTGTTCTCCACCAAGCTTTGATGTTTACAAAATGTAAGTAGTGGTTTATTTTATAACTACGTCAAATTGTGATTAATATAGGTTGGGATTGGATGCAATTATCTTACCTAATTATGTGCTGTCATATATTGAAATATATATACATTTTACTAAACTATTGATTGGATTTTTGGTAGTTGACAGGTTTATCTAGTTTATCCTCGTTGATATATTCGGAGAATGGAACTACTTTTTTAACATTTCTTTTCCAACAATAACTCTTAGCATCATGTTGCATGGTTTGCTGTTTCTGTTTGTTGTTTTTGTCAATTTTAATTAACGCATATTTCTACTTATACGGTGTGTTTTGAATCATTGGAAATCCAATGCAATGCTAGGAAAGAATACAATCCCAATGTTATTCTTTTATATACCCTGTTTTATTCATAGAAGCACAGGTATATCCGCAAAAAAACGTATTCAAATCCGTTTGAAATAGTGTGTTTCGCCGCTAGTTTGAGAAAAATACGTCGGGCCCCTATTCCACAAAAATACTCAAGTCAAATCTTGACCGAAAGAAGAACGGACAGGCAATTGCATTTGCTCCACGGTGAACATGCTATTTTGTGTTGGCATTATACCTATATTCAACGTTGATGTTTTTGTTAACTTTGATAATGCTTTCCAATTTGTATCATAGCCTCAATCTATCTAGTGTGAAATAAGAGTAGCATGGACACCTTTTAGAATTATTTTTCAAATCTGCAACCTGCGTTATCAAAAACCATAAAAGTATACACCAAAAGACACACTGTTTCTCATGTAATACTTAAGTATTCCGGCGGATATAACTTAATCACATATTTCAAGCAACTCAATTTGATAGAGTAGATCAATCTTCGGAATAGTTTACACTTATTAAGAAAAAATGTGAGCATCGATGGATGCTTGATACAATTTTCATTAAACTGTCATTTCCTTTGAAGAAGCAATATCATGTCATGCAGATGTATTATTGCACGATAACAATATTATGTTTTAAAGCAGAACAAACTGCGCATTCATATAAACAATCAAAAGATTGTGTACCCGATAATAATTGCCAAGGCTGCGATTTGCAAGCATTTATCAAACGGAGAAGAGGTATGGGCGTCATACTGCCTCATTCAATTACATTCAACGGCAACTGAAGTAGTTTCATTTTATCGATGCAGATTCTTCTTAATTCCCGTATAATTTATGAAACAAACACACACTGAGGCCTTTATAAGCCACACGTTCTGTTTCATACAAGTATACAATGAAGTACATACGCATACTCGTTTGACTCAACAATACAGGTAACTTTTAGTATTGTTCTCAGGCTTAAGCGTCAATTAAATCATAATTTATGTCTCTCTCAAAGTAGTAAAATATAATGGTGAAATATATTCATTGCAAACTAAATCCTAATCGACAATAGTTATCATGATGGTCATATCACCTAGACAAGTAACTAAACATTGCTCCGCCTATTACAGGCATGGAACACAGCTTATGATATACACACAAAGATCAGTTGACGGCCTTCGTCAATTAAGTCTATATATTATCCTTAGTCCTTCCGGATGGCATTGTATTAATGGCTTGAGTTGAGTTATATTCTTATTTCAGATTATCAAAATCTGCATTGATACAGCAATCAGGACATTATATATTCAGCTCTAATGGGTTATGGTTGGTGGAATTGTTTGTAATCGGGAGATCTCGGAAGCTTAAACGGTTTACGAGTAACGTTGACCCCACAGGGACACCTTAGTATCTAAAAGTTAGCAAATATCTTTTTAATGTTTGTCAACCAACGTCACAAGGCAACAAAAACATATAGTGCTTAACACTTTTCCCCAACACTTATGAACTATACAAATTGAATAAAACCAACAAGACTGACCTTGACCAGCAGATCTTGTTTATTGATAACATTTGGAATAACCGATTTACCACCATACAAAAGCATGCTTTACTATACATGATGAATTTTCTTTATCTGAATCATGGTACACCAAGTTGGAGACAAAAAAATAGAAGGACTTGCAATTTAGTTTAATAAATCTCATAAAACTTAAATGTAAGTGAATGTGAATTCAAACAGGCAGAGTGCGTGTTTTTTTCAATGTTTTCCTGGCCAATCCTGATGTCGGTTAATCATTTTTGAAACTTAAAACGTATACATAGTACTTTCAGTGTTGCAGAGTTAAATAAAAACATCGATTTAAAAATATAGTTTATCTTCCTTATCTTACTGTTTAGAAAGTGTTTACATAAGCCAAACATAATGTTTTATACATCTTCGTTTTGATAAGTAATTTTTGGAATATTTTGTTTTCTTCAGATTATAACCGACTGCCTGACTTGCGTGCGTTTACGTTCGGTTTTAACAGTGATTTGGAGCTTAAGGAGAGATACATTCATTACATTTCGCTATACTCGCAATTACAGCCGGTGATTTAATCAGGATACAAATACTATTACGATTTTATTCCTAATTACCCTACGACAAGCGTGTAATCATACACAATAAAAATACAATCCAAGATATTTCCAGTTATTTTACTGTTTTGCGCCAGTTTGAAATATTCGACTAATAAACGGTTTAGGAAATAAAACAAGTTTATCTTTATACAATGCCAATTCTGTGAAATACAACTCTTATCTACCACGTATTTATGTTAGGTGATGACCATGACCTACCTTGTCGTGGGAACGAGTTAATAAATCTATGGCACGTGATTTCAAAATCACATAGCTCACCTTTTCACGTCTGTGAAGCTTGAGCTGCACGTTCTCGTTTGTCAAAACAATCAATATCATTAGAGCTTTCTAGAAGTAGATGAAAAGGTGTATTGTTTGGTCTGGCGAGTAAGTGCATTTGATCGCAATAAACAACGCGATAGCTGACTTATGAAGTGAAATACCCCAAAGTTGACTTCTATTTGAAGCTCGTCTTGCTTTGAAGAAAAACGTATAGTTATGTTTGTTGTCGTCCTCGTTCTCGCTGGCGTCGTGGTTGTTGTCGGCATGTTATTATTTGCCATAATTTGAATTATTTTCAAGACATTCGCAGGAGACTTGGTACACATACTACAAGATACAATACGCACATGTAACGCAAGGCCCATAACTACGACTGAAGTTGTTAGTCAGACATGCCCTTTCAGCGACTGAATTAAGAACAGACATGCAATATGCGTTCGCTTTACTGTGAGCTTGTTGTTTCGTGATGTTATACCACGTACACGAATAACAAATTCTCTTAAGATAATAATGAGAAAACGAGATAATTTTACCTGGATTGAGTTAATAAGTTTTGTTTATTTTTATAATGATTTCCAGAAGCTAAGATATATCATAATTTCCATGTATCTTATTTGAAATAAGACCGTTATAGACGTCCTTTGTGACTTCATCTGAAATCTAAGACATTCATATCAAATACTGTAAAGATGGGTACGAAACAAGTTGAATGTTAAAGGTACCACATGATTTTCATGTAAATATAACTACTGCGAACTTAGCTGAACAAAGCACTTTAGGCATAGAGAGATAACTTGTAAATTAGATCTTTATTCTGAAAAATTTGCCCTCATTAAAGGGCCTATGAGTATCAAGGTATGATATGATGTATTGTTTATACAATTGACTTTCCTTTGCGGCACAAGTATATGTCATGCAGATGAATGAATACGCGATAAGAATGTTCTATTTGATATAAAAACAAACTCCGCATTCACATTAATACGCAAAGAGATTGTTGTACCCGATACTTATTGCTATAATTGCGATTTGCAAGCATCATCAAACGGAATATAGATGCTTCCTCATACAATAACAATCATATAAAATAAGGTACAGTCGTGTTTGATCGATGCCGAGTCTACCTTTCCGCATGTTTATATGCATATATATAGCCATTCATAAGCCCGACGATTAATTTGTATTATAATTGAACTCTACAGCAGAGGTGTCTTCTAGTATGCTTCTCTGGCAAATATGTCAATGGAATCATAATCATTTCTTTTATATAGACAAGAACACATTACTTTTATATAGACAAGAACACAGTACATTCTAAGCTGAATAGTAACACACACAGCTGGTAATAATATAGAGAAAACACTCGTTCCCTTACACGACGTCAAATTTCTTACTTAATATATAGAATTTATTTTGCTCATTCGGATACGTTATGTTTATCTTACAATGAAAAATGATTGCAGACATGCAATCTTGTACGACCGACTATCAAGATAACGCTTATTGAACCAGGTATTAATAAAAATATAATGCTGACTTGTTAATGAAAATGTAACTTTAAAATAATGTTCAGCAAATATGTTCGTACTGCAATATATACAACAAGACTAATTTTGATGCAAAGCAACAACGACGTCGCGAATGTTGTTCAAACATGATGAAAAGGAAGCAGATGCAGTTTACTAGCATGCTGAGTTTGAGGTACCTGGATACAAGCATTCTACAGTTATTTAAAGAAATCGGATATTGAGCTCAGCCCAACTGGCGTCAAAATAGTTAGAGCTCTGGTCATGTATGAGGGACCTCTACCAAGTTCGAGGTATCTATGCGTAAGCGTTATTCAATTATTGATAGGAAACTGTGTATTTTCGGTCACAACGACCTTGACCTTTGGCCCACTGACCTCAATGGTAAACGCAAACCGAAAGAAAGGTAGTGCTAAAACCTGGTACCCGGTATCATTTCCATTGATACCGGGATATTATCAGATGACAAATCTCGGTATGAAATCTCCCGCTATTTATTGCCTATTAAGGACTTATTATCGGATAAGATATCTGTTTTGCAGTTTTATTATTACAATAAGAGTATCTAAGTGTCATCTCTAAATAGCCATGAGCCATATATATATTCCAAATTTCAAAAATTATAGGGAAGTAATGGCTAGGTTACGAAATGATTACATTAATTAATCGGCTTTTTAAAGATCAAAACACATTTTCTTTGTATTATTTAAAACATTGAGTGTTACAATATAAAAGAAGTTCCAATCTATTCCCTATTTATTTCCTTAAAACACACACACAAAAAAAATAATAAATTAAAAGCTGCTATACCCAAGATTTTCATGACTACATTAATGTATAGGCTTTTTAAAAATTAAAACACATTTTCATTGAGTTAATTAAACATTGTGTATTATAATATTATTTTCCAAATCTTTTCCCTAATTATCACATTAAGAAACACGAAAAAATCAAACAATGATTATTAAATTAAAAGCTACTATACTCAAGATTTACAGTTTGTTACAAGTGTGTAATTTTACCTATTGATACTTGCTAATTACATGTATGTTGTTTAACATATTCAATGTCATAGTAGACTATTGTGGACTTTGATACCGGGCCTATCGATACCGGGATTTATTAAGATAATATTATATTACCCGGTACCGACTGGAAAAACCCGGTATCAACACTATCTGGTACCATAAATTGTGATATCGACTTTTCCAAATATCGATACAACGTATCGGGTTTTAGCACCACCACCGGAAGTATCTTAACTGAAATTCCTGCGATTTTATTGGATGACGGGTTATCGTGTGAGCCTAAGTAATTGCTTGGTATCGTACAATTCCTACATTTTATCATTTATACTGTTATTTGTCATGAATTGTCCTTGAAATTTTAAGTTTACCAAATCAATTAAAAATCAGATTATTTTAAATAAGCCAAACATCCTCCGAAACTTTTTCTGAGTTTTGATGATTCGGGTCTTAAGGTTTAAAAACCTAGCTGTAACCAAACCGCAACCTACGATTTTGGGGCGAGTCATTAAATACCCATTAAATGTGCCGAAATATTAAAATCCTGATTGACTCTCAGTTAGAACTAAGTTAAATAGTAAATAAACAAACTATTACATCTTAACAGGCATGACGTCATGAAAGGGTTCGTGTCTGGAAAAAAACATGTTTTGATATAACTTTTGCATAGTCACCAAATTACCTTCGCCCGTATGTTAAGGATTAAAGGTAACACCACATACCCATTCCAAAATTGTTTTATATCCTACTAATTGCTATGTTTTTTTCAATTATGATTCATTCTAAGAAATGGAAGATTGATTGTATAATTCGGATATTGAATGTGTTTTCTCTTTTTCTTGCGTTTATATAAATATCTCATTATTTTAATAAAAGGAGTCTTATCTTAATCCCTGTAATTATATAAGTTCAAATAGTGTCCGTTCATAAAGCTTGGTGAATATATAGATTATTTTATCTTATGATTACTGCTTTGACTACTCTTTACGTATGCTGGAATGTATTTGAAACATTGAACTCCTTTGAAATGAATCGTAATACGATAAAACATGGAACGCAAGCTAAATCGTACTGTAACCCATTAAAGATGAACACTCGCAACAACATATCAAAGTTGAACCGAGTTATTGTTCTGATTGGCGCCAAAGATGAACATTAATAAAAAGCGTTCAAAAAGTAATATTTTGATCTGTTACTTTTCAAATCGGTGAGATATTCAAGATGCACTATTACTCCCAAATAAGATTAACCACAATTAATACAATTGTGTAAATATACTAGAAAAGATGTATAAATGTCGAAAACAATGGTTTTTATGAAGGATTCCGAGTTTAATTTGAAAGAATTGTGCAGAATACACGGTATTTCTACCTTATGACACTATAGCATATCACTGTAAATCTTTTAGCATTCACTAATCATTTAATATTGTATGGTTTTCAGCTATTAAACACACTGTTACAATCTTGTTATCAGTAATTAATATTTACCATAAATGCATTATTTAGTAAGCTGTTCAAGATTTGCCACTCAAAATGTATGTTTGTTATACATGTGTATGTATTGATTTTGAATAAGAGTGTCACTTTAAATAACTCTCCACTACCAAATTATATCGAAAAGAGATGCTTAACGACAAATATTCGAAGTACAAAGGCAGAACATGATTTTGGTTTTACCTTTAATTTCTAAAGGGAGATGTTTAACTTGACAATGTTACTTTTCGATTAAAACAGACAATAGCCGTAGGCGATATAAATCTTTGATTGAAAATAAGCACCAGGTGCGCTTGGGGAGGACTTTTTCTCTTCTACCGGGAAATTATTTTTTATTAAAATAATTCTGCATATCACTTTACTTTTGAAATATCACAACTGACATTGTATGAACTCATATATTAGAGTGCTTTAATCGATGTGCTGTTGCGCGTCCTTCGTTTTACATGGGAAGTAAGACTGATTTTTCCAGCACTGATCACTTGACCAGACACATTTGTGCCGTATGCCCTCGGATGTAGGTTATAATTGTACATGGAGCCTGCAATACCTGAGAGAAACCAGTTTAGCAAGCTCCCATTTTGCTTTACCTAGACTCTTTAGCTAAATAATCTCGAATTGAGACAGATTGGCGTGCGTCTTCAGTACAAAAAGCCCTCTTAAGCCATTCTTATTAAATACCATCTCGTGCAAAAATTATGTTTGCACCGCTACAGCTAATGTATATTTAAAAAAGTGTGCCTGCATACGTAATATCTGGCGGTTTTAGGGCGAAAAACGAAGGTAAAAAAAGAGCAATTAACCAGATTGTAGGCTTTCGCGATTTTTGATTACGGGTAAAATTTGTCGCTTTTTCTCCCTCGATTTGGCGCCGTTCTGCGTGTATGCCTGTTCGTCCTGCCAAGCGCAAAATCGAACATGGAATTAAGTGTATTGCATTTACACATTTAGTTATTATATATTAAGATTTTTTCAAAACAGTTCAATGTGTATTTAAACATACAAAATCATTGTTATAGTTTTGACGAAGGGTCTTTTGTTTGGGGTTTCTATTAATGATAAAACGTTCAGTTTTGACATAATGTGTATAGGCGTTTGATTTTAATTCGTTGATTATGCCGAGTAATCGTTCCGAGGAACCTCTTAGGAATTATCACATTATGTCGCCTGTGAATTGACCCTATTAAGGGTTATCGCACTCTTCCGCCTGTGAATAGACACTTTTTGAGTTATCGAATATGTCGCCTATGAATAGACCCTCTTAATGATTAACGCATTCTGTCGGCTATGAATAGACCCTCCTAAGAATTATCGCATTCTGTCGCCGGAGAACAAACCCTTTTAAGGATTACGCATTCTGTCGCCTGTGAATAGACCCTCTTAATATTGATCGCATCCTGTCGCCTGTGAATAGACCATTTTACTGATTATCGCATTTTGTCGCCTGTGAATATACCCTGTTAAAGATGATCGCATTATGTCGCCTGTGAATAGACCCTCTGTAGGATTAACGCATTCTGTCGCCTTCGAATAGAACCTCTTAAGGATTATTGCATCCTGTCGCCTGTGAATATACCCTTTTAAAGATGATCGCATTATGTCGCCTGTGAATAGACCCTTTTACTGATTATCGCATTTTGTCGCCTGTGAATAAACCTTTTAAAGATGATCCCATTATGTCGCCTGTGAATAACCCTTTTAAAGATGATCGCATTATGTCGCCTGTGAATAGACCCTTTTAAAGATGATCGCATTATGTCGCCTGTGAATATACCCTTTTAAAAATGATCGCATTATGTCGCCTGTGAATATACCCTTTTAAAGATGATCGCATTATGTCGCCTGTGAATAGACCCTCATAAGGATAATCGCATTATGTCGCCTGTAATTAGACCCACTTAATGATAATCGCATTCTGTCACCTGTGCACAATGTATGAACGGAGCACGTGAGCCAATTTCATAAAGCGCGCTATCAATCATTATGTTTACATGTTGTGAAAGGTTTATCCTCATTAGTCAATAAAGAGTTTACACTTTGTGTTCTAAATGACTGAGATTAGAACGTGAGTTCATCAGGCGGGGGACGAAATGAGCCTGTCGCACGTCTGTTGAATTTTAAGACTGCTGCATCTCCGCTTATATCTACAAAATAAGTTGGGAAGAAGAGTGAATTTGAGTTGAATGACGCCGTCCTAATCCAATAATAGCGAAGTATTGAAGAAAAAAAACAATAACGCCATTTCCCCTTCGGTTCATACATTATGAACGTCATGTTTTCAAAAGACCGTCCGATGTTAAGTGAATACCATCAAAATGCAAAAATTATCATCTCATTAATTAAATTTGATTAAATTCAACTCAGTATTCGAGTATTACAACTTGAATAAGAGAACATCATGCCAATATATGCCCATGTCATTGACTGCTTTGCGCACTGATTAGGTAATATTGATTTTCTTCACTATCAAAGAAACTCATTAATATGGATCACAGTTCAGTTATTTTCGTGAATATTTTCCTTAATGTAATTGCGGTACCTATATATTGCTTCATTCCTTCTCTTCTGAATGCAACCATTGATAGCGCAAAAAGATGACAGGTGAATGGCAGATGAAGTTTGCCGGTGTCAATGTAAGTCTCTTTCCGATCTCTGATATTAAAAACCAATTACAATATTCCAGGACCTACTTAATGTAAGAAAATAGCCCAAATGTGTAACTATTCAGATTTATGATCTGTTCGGATTGGTGATTCATACGTACGGTTTCAAAAAAACGGTAATAAAATACATAAATTATACATAATAGTTTTGCCTGTGTATTTAAAACGCTGTTCTTGTTTCCTGTTTATTTCAATTACCCGTTATTACTTCATTGCAATTTAAGTGTGTTGTTTAGTCTCTCACTATTAAAATTGTGTTTAACATGGTCAGTTTTATTAAATGTACAGGAAAGACGGATGGAAACTACGCGGATAAGCCAGCAGCCTGAAACTGTATCAACATCCTGTTTGAAAAGACAACAATCAATGCCAAACCTACTCAAACGTTTTAGATACAACGCTACAAGCTAACATTCATTACACAAATATTAAACTATTTGTCGTTGGTGGATGTTAGGTAACCACAATGGCACGTTCAGTAAAAACTAATTTAGGATGCAATGTGGGTAGTGATGTAAAAACGACTATTACATATAAACAGCTATGACAAAACATGACAAGATCGCACATAAAACCATTTGTCAGTGTTTTCCTTCAAAAAATCGTGTTTGTTTAGAATACGGTTTGTAAGTTGTTGACTCAAGCGGTTGGCAGAAAATCACATAACCAAAATCGGCTTCAGTCATGTACCCAGTAAAATGTAAAACTGTCCACAAAGCACTCGAAAAAATATGCAATAGCCTCTACAACCGTATGACCTTAAGGCAAGCAAAGATATATCCTAATTCTCTTCAGCTATAAAGTAGTCAAATGTTTCTAAGAAAATCACAAAATTGACCTATCACAGTTCCTGAAACCAATTTATCTAAATTATGTTCAATTTATATTCATACTGAATAATTATTTCTTACTGCTTTATGGCAAAACGCGCGACAAAATCGTTTCAAATGACAACGTAAATTCATTTTGTCTGCAGTGAACGAGCTTACCTAAAAGGCATCTCAAATATTTGGATAAACTATCAGGGACTCAGACATGTATATGAGCAGTCACTATTTTGCCAGAGTCGGTATTATACTCCTTGAATATACTATGTTGCCATGTTTTGCTACTTTAAGCTGAATCTGTTCAAGTACGTACGCATTTGGAGTATATTATTTTATTATTTGTATAATGACCACATGGGGGAATATGTCTCTCGAGATATATCTGGTCACTGAACAAAACAAACTCAAGACTGATGACAAAAACGAGTGTGTTTTCCATCCTTTCTAAAATAAATATTTCTGTACTGTCCGTGTTACTTGTTACTGCATTTCCTTTTTTGGCAACCATACGCGCGGGTTAACATATTTTAAGGACTAGTAAATACTTTAAATGCATCAATTGGTCATACAGTTGTAATCATATTTAAAAGGTAAATCAGAATTGTACTATAATAATTGTTGGACTCTGTGGAAACTCAATTGCTTTCAAGATATTCTCATTCGTATATTCATTAATATAAACCATTTCATGGTTGTAAAGAAAAAGCTTAGATGAGTTGCCTCAAAGGTTCCATACGTCGTGTAAACCACTTTTTCCTCCAACTATCTTGGGACAAAGCATTCGATGAACATTGTTCTCAGACAAATGTGAAAGTGTATAATTGTTATTCAATGTCGTGTTTTGTACCCCTTAGTTAGTATTGCTCAGTAAGAATGTTCCATTTGTTAATGTAAGTTAACGGAGATATGTGAATGGTTCTAAATAGTAATTGCGGCTATTTCGTCTTTTCAACGCACACCGGGAGTAGTGTCTGTTTAAAAGAAGCCATGATATAGCTAAAACAACAATAACAGAAAGCTAATACAGTAGTCAACAAGTTCCCGATTACCCCGTTTAAGGGTGCATGGTTCAATGCCTAACATGAACTCAATGAGACACAGGACGCCACAATGATTATAATACTTTCTGAATGATACCGTATTAAAATAGACGGTAAAATAGTCGGGGTTAATGGTATTATCGCGAGGCAAGCGTCTAGAGTGAAACAGAAGAACTAAATGTTGAGACATCTATCTAAATGTCGTACTATTATAGCTTTTATCCTAATCATTACTGAACATGAGGTTAGATGTCTAATGATATATAATTTCCAGTTTGTAATTGAATTATAGTCAGTAGTGTTTGTTATTTGCTAAAATGTATGTAATGATATTAATGTATTCAATAAGCAAATACTCAAAAAAAAATATACAGTTTGATAAACATGTAGCATTGAATGGTGGTGAAGTTATTTTCATCAATAAAACAGGCAACAAACCGTAATTATTCAATGACATGTAGGACAATAGTATGAGGAACAAGCGCTTGAAAATTCATACAAATTATTTTAAAAGCCTATATAATGGACCTTAAAATGGCGAATAGCTAGAGCGAACCAGTAAAGCTGATAAAAAAATCTTATAAGAGAACGTGTAAGCCGGGAGAAACAAATAGACAATTGACAAAGTAAAATGAAAAAATCCATTCAAAAATAACCAAAAAAAAAACGACATCGCCATGTCACCTGTGAACATGGTATGAAAGAAACACAACGATAGGTCAGGAAGTAGAAATTTATTCTCCACCTGTTCAATTTAACATTTACAGGAAAGCAATCTGAATTGATTATTGATTTCTGTAACATTGGACATTATTCGAAATTAATTATATTTTTATATGTTTTGTGTATTATAACTAACGTTTAAAACATTAACAAATATTATAACACTGAATCACAAAAACACAAAAGCAGGGCAATTTTAATCAGTGTTAAAAACAAAACGCAATAAGATGGACTGATTTAGTTAATAATTTTGTAAAATTAAGAATAGTTTTGATGAAAAAAAGCTTTAACTGTGATCACCATATACCGGAGATGATATTGTATCTAATAAAGGTACCAAATTGAATAACAATGTAAATTCATGACGTGGCAGAACGTTTATTCATGACGTGGCGGATACCAAATTCAACACAGTTAAAATCACTATTACTTAAATTTATTTTAGATAAATCGATTACGTTTGTGTAATAATAAAGGTTTGTGACAGAACGTAATTACATCGTTATGTCATCTTCTTCTTCTTCTTCTTCTTCTTCTTCTTCTTCTTCTTCTTCTTCTTCTTCTTCTTCTTCTTCTTCATTATTGCAATATTGACCAGTCATATATCCCGTGGATTGGAAATCAGCGTATTTATTCAGAACAATTCTAAATCTATAACTAAATAAAGACTTTTCTTTCTTAAATCTTAAATCTTTCTTAGCACATCAAGTTTCCGAGAAATTAAGACTACACGTTTTATTGAAAAGCAAACAATATGCTATTCAATATATTTTTGCCCATCAAACCTCTTTCATCTGTCATTTCTTGATAGTTTGCTAAATGGAAAAGAAGAAAACTCGAAATTCGGAATTAACAACATTCTGTTTGTAATCAACAATAGTTCAATCCGTTTCCATATGTCAAGACCATATCCGCCTTTCCTTTTATGTGTGTTTGTCCTGGCAAACATGACTGTTTATTTTAATTTTAGTTTAAAGCTATTTAGCAATGGTAATGACATCATTTTTATGATATTCTTTAGTGAAAGTTGTTCCAATGTGTCGACCCGGATTGGAGCCGTGATCGACTTCAGTCAAACGCATTTTAATAAAAATAAGTATTTTGGCTTAATTTGGGATAGTTCACGTTTTGCAACAGAATGACCTTATTGTAACCGGTAAATCGTACTTTCATGGACAAGAGAGTGAATATCTTCCTCAAAAATAATACTATCAACATGACCAACTTTTTTGGGGTATAAAAAGAACATGGATGCGTTTGTGTTTAAAGATCCATTGAAAAAGACACTATTAGTACTAGTTTCTTCCGAGGAAACTGAATCGAGTTTGATTCATGTTAGCGTTAGCGTAAATCTAAACGCAGTTTATTCGTCATTGTATGCATACCTAAGATAACGACAAGCAGAAACACATGTACAATCTAGAGGAAAGGATCAGAACGAAAGATAAACATATCTTAAAAAGATATTCTTTAAACGTTAGCAAAAGTAGATAATAAATGACCGACATTTATATAGCTAACAATGCAGTTGGCAGAAATGCGATTGATATTTAGGCATGTATTAAAGTAGACGTATTTATGTTAACTATAACACATGATTTTTTTCATTTGATATAATCAAGTATTATAAGGGAAACTATATACAGACGACATACACTGACAAGACAGGGGAAAAAGGTAAAAGTTTTTGTGCGTGTTATGGACAATGCTAAAGACGTCTTAGTTTACTTTCAAGAATCGAATAAAAATATTTCATTCTGCTCCAGAACAGAATGAGCAAGAGGAAGAAAGAGGATGTAAGAGGGTAGAGTGGTAGGTTTAAATGAAGTCACTTCAGTGCCGAATGTGCCATTGAGCCCTGAGAATCGATTGGTAGATATAACCAGCTGGATGTGGCTGATCACTGGCTATCAAGTCTTACTAAATAGAGATACAATTAATTGAACAATGTCATATTTCGCTTAACAGAGTTGAGCATAAGTCTCCTTTGATCAGTAAAAAGAGGAAAGATGATAAGATAATGATACGTTGTCTCCGGAATTCCACACGGACAGAAGGATGCGGGTACACTATTCGCGTAAATATATATATATATATATATACGCGTAAGTGTTCTTTTGAATGTTTGAAGCGTTTTCTTTCTTGTTTGGTTAGTCCTTGATCCCTTTGCATTTAATTTGAATTGGTTGAGTTTGGCTACTGTGAATGTCCCTGTTATTTCTTATTTTTCTTCATACCATACCAATTTTGAGTTACTCGTACAACAATCACGTGTCCAACCTGAAATAAAACGCCTTAAATGTCAATGCTGGGATCATCTTTTTTCAACCGAAAAAGTCAATGAATCCCGTGAAAGTTGCTGTAGAAAGCTCTTGCTCAGTTAGTAGTGTGATTTGATATTGTTTTCAGTTATTTGTGCATTTTGATCAGACGTTGTCTTAGCCAGATTGGCAATATTCCCCAAGTCCGCAACACTTTGAAATGTCTCTTGCAACGGTCGTGTTAACCAAATTCTAACTTGTACTCTGTTTATACTGATTCTATGAATACATGTGTTGCTTTCTTCTCGAAACTGCTTGACAAATAACTGAAGTAAAATTACAAAATTCGTTTAAATATTGGTAGTTTCTTCTGTACATTAACTAAACGTTCATCAATGTATGAAAAAAAATTCTTATCTCTTTTCAGCAAATCTAAGTGTTAATCGATATTGATCTGCATATAATTCATAGAAATCTGAAATTGTACGGTCTATGATAGTTCTGAACTACCTTTTTATGTGACCACACCTCCCATTATGTGTTCATGGTTATTTCATGTCCTGTTTTACGCTGACTTGCCAACGCTAAGCTTCGATCTGCAAACATATTAACGCTCTCCCTTATCATGTCCTCACCTTTATACAAGAATAATTATGAATACAGTTTTCAAAAATTTACTGGAGAGGCAAAACATTTAAATTAGATCCTCTTATAGGTCTAGCTTGAATTACCTAAAACTAAATTAAGTGCTCTTTGAATTTTTGTTTTTATATGTTTTAGTAACATTAGGTTTTGCGCAGACTATTCATGTTGCTTCTTTGGCTCATGTAAGTGCACTTATTATACTGTTTGTGCTGACTTCATAACAATGACGCAAAAGTAATGAATACATTCTGGTATTTTCACGTTTCTACAATTTATTTTAAAATGTCCTTCCAACCGGATAATTCAACTGTCTGGCAATTCCGATATCGTGGCCAATTTTTCAACCAACCTACGACAGAACAAACAACAAAAAACAATTATGGTTTAATTATATTTTGGCATTATTGCATTATTGAAAGTTTTACTTGGGAATTAAAACAGTTTTGTTGTTGTTTTTCTACCTTTTTTAATTTTTATTTATGTTTTTTTCTTTTTCTTATGATTAGCATTTGTTTCGAAACATACATATATATGAAATAAGTGATCAAGAGATTCATTCATCGATTTGTAAAATCTCCGACAGAACAAACAACAAAAAACAATCATGGTTTAATTATATTTTGGCATTATTGCATTATATTGAAAGTTTTACTTGGGAATTAAAACAGTTTTGTTGTTGTTTTTCTACCTTTTTTTTTTTTTTTTTTTTTTTTTTTTTTTTTTTTATTATGATTAGCATTTGTTTCGAAACATACATATATATGAAATAAGTGATCAAGAGATTCATTCATCGATTTGTAAAATCTCCGACAGAACAAACAACAAAAAACAATTATGGTTTAATTATATTATGTATTATTGCATTATATTGAAAGTTTTACTTGGGAATTGAAACAGTTTTGTTGTTGTTTTTCTACCTTTTTTAATTTTTATTTATGTTTTTTTTTCTTATGATTAGCATTTGTTTCGAAACATACATATATATGAAATAAGTGATCAAGAGATTCATTCATCGATTTGTAAAATCTCCGACAGAACAAACAACAAAAAACAATTATGGTTTGATTATATTATGGTATTATTGCATTATATTGAAAGTTTTACTTGGGAATTAAAACAGTTTTGTTGTTGTTTTTCTACCTTTTTTAATTTTTATTTATGTTTTTTTTTTCTTATGATTAGCATTTGTTTCGAAACATACATATATATGAAATAAGTGATCAAGAGATTCATTCATCGATTTGTAAAATCTCCGTACGATGATTCAGTGGGATTGCATGCCCAAGCACATGTTTCACAAAGTTTGTCTAATTTGTCGTCGTATTCCATACATTTGAAAATATGTGTTTCAAGGGAAATATTATTTTGTTGTTTATTTGTCCGTCTGTCCGTATGGATTTTATCACAATTACACTATTTGTGTTGCAATAGGCTCATTGTTTTAAGTAGGTTGCCATTCATTCCTTAATGAACAAGACCTATAATTTAGGCATGAGCCTTCAAACTACTAATATGTAAAAATAGATGATCTAAATTATGGGTTTAAGTTTTGATTGCCTGTAGATTTAAATGTTGTATTAGAGGTTTATAAATAAAGTGGCAAATGACTGTGTGTTGCATTAGTTTATGCAAACGTTTTTTTATCCTAAAATGATTTCGGCATAAAAGTTATCTTAATAGAGGGTAGGGTTTTACTATATAATAATTATTGTATAGTATGTTCAAACTAATGAAGGTATGAGCAATGAAAAACACATAATAGAGACTGCGAACAAGAAATACCTAACATAATTCTGAATTAATAAAAGGCATGGGTCAAATTTGTCTGAATTCACTATCTAATTGGCGTGTTATTTCAACTGAATTACGTCTTGTTTGGCTTTTAAAATTTTACCTTAACGCATTTTTTTTTGTTTTGTAAAGAACACATTTTTAAACCATCTTTAAAAGCCATTCGTCTGACGATAATGTTTTGCATGGTTTTTACTAGTGCACCATGTTGTGAACCGTAAAAAGTACTTTGTATTACGCCATGAGCAGCTGATAACGACAACAGAATTAATGAAAAATAAGAAAAAAGCCTGTGCAAGGAGTGTTAATGTTCATTTTATAACAATTAAGTATGGTTCCAGCCATTACCGCGTTTGTCAACGTCACTAGCCGCCTGCAGATGCGCCGAAAATAAATCTGCATTTAGTTAAAATCAGTTGGAAAAAGAGCTTGCTGTTATTCCCAGGGTTTATTACCACAAAAAGTACTTTTAAGCAGTCTCAAATAATGGCTATATGTATAAAATGGTCGTACGAATGCATCATAGAACTAACGCTAAAGAATATTGATGAATACTAGTATTGATAATTAGTTGATAGAACTAGAGTTTTTCCTCTTTCTTTTACAATATATGCAATTTAACAAAATGTTTTAACTCAAAACTTGCCATAAGTATTTTCCTGATATTGGGTAAAAGTGTTTAAAACATATTTAATTTTTGTTACGTACTAAATAGGTAAAATCGAACATCACTCCAAATTACTTCGCAATTTATGTTATTATATATATTGAGACGTGAGATATATATTTACGTCAAAGACTATACGTTTTGGTCATGGTATCATTTATTATATGTATTGAAAAGCTATTGCTGAATGCAAACCCATTTGTTAGTCATGTTATACATTTTTTCCGTTAAGGAATTTGACATGTCGTGTGAACGTTGGATATTACATAGGGAATTACAACAATCTTACCCTAAACTTAAGACACAGCTACCCACCACTGTATTGAAAAAAAGTATAGTTTCTGTTTTACATGCTTTGCCGTTTAAATACGTCGCCTAACAATAACTCCGGTAAACTCATCATATTTAAAAACAATAACAATGCTCACAGTATAGTTATAAAACAGATAATAAAAAATAGATACCTCTAAACGACAATGATACTTTATCAAATTTACATTAGAATTCCATTGTCTTCCTTGATTATACTTTCAGTATTTTAAAAATGTAATATTTGGCCCATTTTTCAATTTGACAAAATTTTGTAGAACGATGCAACGCTAAAAGTTTAACCAAGGATTGCATAATTAAAAAAGAAAAACAAGTCTAATATATTTCACATTTAAAATAGTCATTGACTAGAAATATTTTCATATATTTTCTGTCAAAATTGTTATTAAGAAGTGAACGCCACTTTCTTTAGAGTTTACATCGGTTGTGACCCATATAAATTCACATGATTCCTCACCCTGGTGATTTTGAATCTTATTCTTAATCAACGCTTGCAAGAAGGGTTGCCTAATAGTAATGTGGTGTAATAAGGTCTTTTGAAGGGCTAAAGTTTGTATTTTCATTCGATGTATGTTAATGAAAAACTAACAGTGCCTTTCTATCACCATGCATCTACGATATCATTCACTATGGTATACATATTTAAAGTAAAAAGACTTTGGCAGTGTCGTTGATCTTAACTCCTATTTCGGATATTGTTGAGGTTAGGAAAACCGTAAATGACTTTCAATCATAATCTGTTTCTGATTTTGCAAATTCTCTGCAATTTCCATATTGTTTCTTAAACGGATTTTACTTATATAAAGTTTTAAGGTGTACTACGGCGCAGTCATCGTTAGCATGCATACCTCACACAACATCTATTTAAAACCTTAATGAGTTCAATATACCTCCTGTCTCCATTATTTTTTAACCAAATAGATACATTATATAACAGTATGTTATATTCATGTGCTTGGCGGGCTTGTATCAATATGTCACCAAACTCAGGTGGTATATTGTTTTAACAACAACCGAACGAGATCCAAATGAATTAACATTTGTTCTTGTTTACCAGGATGGTGTTGGGCGAGTGGCCAGGAACGAGAGCCTTCTGCAAGATCTCTGGATTCATTGAGATGCTCACAGCAGTTGCTTCCATCCTCAACCTCACCGCTGTAAGCTTCGAAAGGTACCTCGAACTTATAATAGTTTGACAAGATATGAAAATAATCTGAAACAATATTTACAATACAAACGTGATTGCTTGTTTTGCGTCTATGATAGTTTATTTTTAACGAGGGGTACATCAATGTCATTCATTTATAATTACTTATGAAGTGATTGATACTAAAGGGACATTGTCAGTTGCCACAAGCGTTCGACGATAGAACTCAACTGAACAAAGAATAAAGCCTTTGGTTATTAATAAAACATGTCACAAATCGTTTATATTACTTTTCTTGTCATTATGTTCTTTGATTGATCAATAGAGACCTCCTCAATTTTATCCACGCTTTAGCCACGCGACTGAGATGCTATTCGAAGATGAATCATATTGTAGATAATGTTTGAAGCCTCTGGGAATATAGTTCCCCTTCTTGCAATTTACTTGATCGACAATTACTTAGTGACATAGTAGATAAGGACAAATGGTATGATTATTTAGAACGGACTTTTAGACGCACTGGTATACCTTTTGTAGAGTAGGTTAAAGTTGGCCAACAATTACTTGATAGATCATTATGCTTTCAACAATAAGTTTGAACCCATTAACGGCAGTTTAATACACATATTATTATTTCTTTTTAGAACTCGTTTTTGCACTGAAAAAAGAATCGATCGTAATTTAAACAAGCGTATAAGTATCTTCAAAATCGTTCTGAAAATGATTAGGATTATGCACGTCAGTTTTCCATTTTAAGGTATTTTGTGATCGTGATGCCCATACAAAGTCGACGACGATGCACGGTGCGGAACACTAGGAAGCTTCTCGTCTTTGTCTGGATCCTGTCCATATTACTGTCCATTCCTGCAATGGTTGTTAAAGTAAGTAAATTCTACGAATATTTATTCATATGAAAAGTAGAAATAAAAGAAGATAATACGTAAAGAACGTGAAAATGTTAAGCATATTCGTCTGGCACATCATTCTTGTCCCTTATACGATAGCTCACTCCTGTTGCAGCCCAAACGTATTTTATTTTCCATGCTTGTCTTTAAAAACAAGAAGCAAAAAAAACAACAACACTTAAACCCGTCCAAACGACTTGTTGAAAAGAGTCAAGATAATCAAAATTTTGTTGTATTTTTGTTTGACATTTTCAAGCTTCAGATGGTATGCATTTACGGCCTGAAATTGAAATGTGAAGTAAAATAATACAGATGTCAACTCTGTGTATAAACTGATTAGTCCTTGTTTTTCTATATCTAACATCATATAAACCTTGTATATTAGTTTCAAGTGTCCGTATTGTCATGGGCACTGTTTAATAACTTTGATGTAATTGAAATGATCCTGCACGCGATATGAAGTATTTATCATTTGTTTGATACGCTAATAAAAGGACTGCAATTGATGTATGTCAGTGAACATACGTCATTTTAAGCGTCTCAATCACAGCTGCAAAACAGAATAAGCAAAATACTATTTTTCCGTGAAATAAGATTCTTGTAAATGTTGTGTTCAATATGTCATCTACCATGTAATACTTTTAACATAGTTACAGAACCTTGTTGGACGTGAAAGTCCTGATGATTAAGAATGTAAATTATTAACGAAGCGATATTTGTATTACACTTTTAACAGCTACTCATTTCTTTGACACACATGTTTCATGTACAGGGATTTCAATAACGCCACCACGGCGACAATCGTGGTTCAGGAAGCATATAACAACAACGTCAAACGAGTGAATCTCATTTTTCAGGACACACAGAGCACAACATATTACAACAACGATACTACAGTGACTCTCATGTTTTGTGCTGACCATGGTCTCCAGGACCAACACCGGATGTACTACGCTGTCTACCAACTTGCCATTATGTTCCTTGTGCCAACTGCATTGATGACCTTCTGCTATACAGTGGTCATATACGTCCTTTGGATTAGCGGGCGAACGCTCTATTCACTTACGTCCAACCAGCCGTCTGTGCAAACGACTACGAGGTAAATTGGCTATACACCGGTCATGTGGCTATTTCCCGTCTCCCGTTACCGTTTCATTAGACAAATTATTCTCTTTGTCCGGATTAAACTGATTTAACGTTATGTCCAATCAATAAGTCGTTAATTAATGATGTTCGACTAGTTACGTGATGTCTTATTTCCCTAATGGTCAAATGCAGAAATGTCTGCCTGATCAAAGAAATTATCTGAACCAAAAGTATGCATACACAAAGCACATCTTTTATGTCGATTAAGGGTCTATGATAATGAAAAAAGACACACTGACAATATTTACTCCTTTGAAAGTTCATTTGCAGTAAAATCGATATGTTTTGGGTATAGAAGTGATAATTTTGTATCATGTTACTATATTAACAAGTTCTTACTCTATCATTGATTCATTCCTACATATAATCTGACAGTGATTTAGTTAAAAAAAAAACAGGACAATTAAGCATATGGATCATGTTCATTGCCATTTTGCCTATACAATAAGAAAACAAATAGTAAAGCAGATATCTAAATAAAAATAACATTCGCATTTATACTTCTTCCCAGGTACCGCGGCATTGCGTTACGTGAATCTGATGGGTCGAGCTCCTCGAACTGCGCATCTGCCACTCACTTCCGGTCCAAAAATATCACAGAGACCACGATTAACAAAAATGTTAGAGAGTCCATTATGAAAGGAAGAAAACAGGTATTTTGGCTTTTGAAATAAACATCTTTTTACTTTAGAGAACTCACGGAAAATTGACATTTGGCGTTGAGAAACATTTTGTTAACATATTAATCAACAACTCTATAAATCTTGACGTCTTTCGTTATTGAATTTTATGAAATATTCATTGTGCTTAAAGCTTTAAGTTATAATTACTTGACATATTTGTGTAATTACCAATTACATTTCTTCCAGGTTATAAAGATGCTAATAACCGTCATTCTGGTATTCCTGTTTTGCTGGGGGCCAAAACTAATCTTTCGTATAATGAAATACTCCGAGTACAAGGTCCACATGCACACGACAACTCATTTCAGATTACAGGTAATTTAAGTTGTTTTCAATTTTATATACAATATGAGCAATTTTGGATTTGATGTGGGTTTTTTTACATAATCTAGCATTTGTCAAATACACTGTCAATATAGATGTTGTATGTCAAGACATATCTCTCTTATTGCAAACCAGTGTGCCTCGCTGGTGATTTAATATTTCTAACTGGTTAACATCAGACTGTGTTAATGATATGTAAGAGCATAGTTTTAAATGTAAAGCATTTAAGCACATCTATTATAACAGGTCAACGCAATTTATAACAAATCAAAGCTATATTATATATACAAGAGTATACTTAAATAATAAGAGAACGAATATCATAAACATATATACTAGCTTTATATCTTCCGTTTTTGAACTGTTGTATGTTAAGGTCATGACGGAGGTTTTTGCTTATCTCTGAAAACTTTAATAGAGACATTATCGTTGCCATAAATTAGTTTTTTCTACTTTCATTTCAGATTGTTATTTACTGCTTACCCTACGTTCAATCATGTCTCAATCCAGTTATCTACGGATTCATGTCAAAGAACTTTCGGAAAAGTGTTGTGACGTCATGCAACAATCACGTGCTTATTAGGCAATGTAGGCCACGACCGTCGCCTCTTGCAGAACTGGAAATGGATACCAAATATAGCAACGGTGTGCTCATCACTAGAAATATAAATAGTGCCTCAAGTACATAACGAGTATGATACATTCGAGGATAAAGTTGTCAGTAATGTACTGCGTTTGTGAATGTATTTGAAAATAAACACTTACAATACATTGACTTACCTTTGAAGATGTGACTGATTTGTTGCTCATTTTTGTAGTGAGCCTTTTATGTAATGTGAGAAACATCTGTTCTTTAGCGACGTTGTATTTAATTGTATCAATGAAATGTGTTCCTTAGTATATTATTATTATCGTTACGAAATAATTACTCGTGATAATCATACCTTCTGTATGTCTACTAACAGACTGGTGATAAGATTAAAACGCAATAATTATTTACGATATAAATTCTTAAAACACGAAGTAACGAATCGATGTCATAAATGTTGATTTGCGGCCAAATGAAAGCATTGATTAATCATCCAACTTGTGTTTTCTTTGTTGAATCAAAACACAACCAGATGGAAACAATAAAGAGAAAACACTCGGAATTTAATCTTCAACGCAGAGAGACTTCAAACACTCATTCAAATAATGAAATTCAAACTATTTGTATTAAAATATTTAATTTCTTCACAGACGAAAACGAGGGTTATGAGTTTATTTCCAAGGCCTGTTAGAAAAGTAAGAGCTATTTAATTTGGGTTGAAACGATATATCCTTCCAAATGAACACAATCATTTCAAACAATAATTTAGCCTATAGACTTAATGAAAGTATAATGTAGAAATAATGTAACAAACTTCTCTAAATAATGAGCTTTAGAAGTACCTTCCACGTCTTAGTAGTATGTTAATAACAATAATGACTGAGATATGTTCTTTTAAGAGTTTGTAAAGTTCAAATGTCGATAAACAATGTATGTTAATTCTATTTTAAACTTCACAGATATAAATCATTGAAAATGTATGTAGATTTAAACAGAATAAAATAAGTAGCATGTTTTTATCCCTTTATTTGTTCTTGCTGTTTAGATGTTTTATGTAGGAAACCGATATAAGAATTTGAAATGATTTGCTGCCTTATGATTTTAGCCAAAGTCGAGCCAATGAAATTGCCGATCGAGTTTTAATAATACCGTTCCAAATCATTCCCTGATGTGTACATGTAATCGAATTCAGTCATGATATAGAATTTGTGTTTCTCACTCGGAAACTATATAGTTGTCTTTAATTGAACAATGATTGCAGACAGGCAACATTGTCACAGATCTGAAAAAAGACAACAACAAAGCTTGCAAGGACTGTACAGAAAACGAATGTTCGATCACTCATTTGACACATCAGATATCAGCATATACAACTGTTTAAAATGATACCCAACGTGCATAAGGTCAATAGGCATACATATTAAACATGGTCATTCGATCCTCAGAGAACTAGCTTATTTGTTAAAACGTTTTTTGTTGCAAATGGGTATGCATCTGATTATAGTCATTAAATATCTCTTCTAAGTGCGGATATACATTAAATATTTGTTTTAAGGCATACGAGATCTCTTGAGTAAAGCTGTTAACATGCTTCGATCATATTCAAACATATTTGTTTATATAATATGATATTGTTTTATTTGTTTTCGTTAGTTCGGCTATGGTTATTTGTATCTACATCGACCGATTTACAAAATATAGCTTTTGGTAGGCGAGGTTTGCATGAGATATTACTAGAACATGTTCAGGAAAATAAAACTTTAGAATGGTGTTAAGCACAAAGGTTGGTTATCCAATTTAAATAATTAATCTTTACAGTAATAGTATGTTGTTACATTCTGAGTTAAGACGATTAAGAGCCTCGTCTTGATGTTCTATGCTTGATATTATGTTTGTTTTCTCCCTTTTTATGTTTATATAAGTATCTCGTTATTTTAAACAAAAAGTGTCTATTCTTAATCTCTGTAACTATATCAGTTAAAACGATGTCCGTTTATTAACCAAGGTTAGTTAAATAATGATATGATTACAGCTTTTACTGCTCTTTACGTATGCTAGAATGTATTTGAAATAATGAATTCCTTTGAAAATTAAACGTTAAACGATCAAACATGAAACGCAAGCTTTATCGTATTCTACCCCATTAAGATAAAGAACTTGCAACATCATTTCAAAATTGAATCTAGTTAATTTGCTGATTGGCGCCAAAGAATCATATTAAATAAAAGCGTTCAAGAAAATAACTTGTTTGATCTGTTACTTTATCAATTCGGTAAGATAATATGAACTAAGGCGCTGCCTCTACGGGCTTGAAGTGTTATTGCCGGACACTTTAAGTTTTGATAATGACTAAGTGAAACATACTAGGAGTAAAAGGGAAACGTTTTTTTGTATATGTTAATAAAACTTTTTAAATAACAAGCAGTTCTGTTGCTGTTAGCAATTTATTTAGTGTATACGCAACAATCTTCCATAATAGTGTATACATTACTTTATATTTTATATGAAGTTTAGAGTTATTCTTCTTAATTAACTTAAATAAAGCTACTATGCATTTGAGATCAAGTACACAAACGCATTTGAGGAATATGTTACAAACAGAAAATAAATAAAAACAAGAGCTGTCACAGAGACAGCGCGCTCGACTATTATGCCGCTTGTCGGTGTATGGACAGAAAAGTTTTGGAGAGACATGCATTGATCACTGTTATATTAGATTTCAATGCAATACATGATGTGCTGAGATATTTACATAAATTGAATTGGAAAATATTTGAGGTGGTACGCAAACTTTAAAATAAATTGTAAGTTGAAAAAGGGGCATAATTTTGTCAAAATGCTTGATAGAGTTACCTCCTCCTGTGTACAGGTTGGGGGCATGATGGTGAACAAGCGTGCAAAGTTTCAAAGCCAGATGTTAATGGACTTTGAAAATATTTGAGGTGGTACTCAAACTTTCACGTAAATTCTAAGTAAAAAAGGGGCATAATTCTGTCAAAATGCTCGATACAGTGACCTCCTCCTGTGTACAGGTTGGGAGCATGATGATGAACAAGCGTGCGAAGTTTCAAAACAGTATGTCAATGGACTTTGAAAATATTTGAGGTGGTACGTAAACTTTAACATAAGTGCTAATGCTGACGCTGACACTCGGGTGACTAGCATAGCTCTCCTTATTCATCGAATAGTCAAGCTAAAAATAATCACATATCAATAATGTTGCACTGAAGTATATTACAAGCAGGGGTAATTATAATTTTAACTAGAATTGAATGAGCAAAAATCTATTTAAATATGATGGTAAAACATGGCAAAATATTTAATCAATTACTAATAATTATGATTGTATATGAACAATATGTAGCCAAGCAGCTGTGGAAAATTGTCTGCAAAATATCTCAGTGAGAATACAGAATATATTCTTATTTGTTTGTTACAAAAACATACACCACACCCCGCCAAAAAAGTTGCAAAATGTTAATTATGAACAAATGTGTTGTTTAGATTTTAAGGGCAAATACAATTCTGCTTTAAATTCAGAATAATCTTAAAGATACTTTCAATAAACTTTAAAATAATTTGTGTTTGCAATGACAAATCTGACAAACATCATGTCTAATGATCAAAATTATCTAAATTTCAATTAATGAATATTGTAAACAGCTTTGCTAAAAACAGGTATAAACCAAAAGACATGTGACAGTTAAATATGCAGCAACACATGTATTTTTTACAGATCACCAACAGTGACCTTTGTGTCTTGCTTTTTGATAAAAAGGTTGTTGTTTTTTACATCTGGTGGGAAATAAAATTGTATGAATAAATTAATGTTAAAACTTTTAAAGGCCCAATATGTTATGACCTCTTATGAGGTTTATTCTAAAATAAGCATGAAAATAGTAAAAACCAATTGTTCATATCATGGGACTTTCAAGACACAGTGTATTAAAGATTAAACTTATCAAGGTGTAATTACAAACAAATGACTTCTAACCCTCACATAATGTTTAACCCACAGGGTGATCTAAAAAGAAATGATAAATTGCAATTACAATCAACATTCAACACAGCTGAAAATATATTCTAAATTTAGCACCTATATATAATATACAATAAAAGTAATAAAGTCAGTGATATTGTTGGAACACACCCAAATAAGAACCAATGAAAAACGCTGAGCTCACTAAGCACTATTTCATATATCTTTTATATTTGTTGAGTGTACCAGCCAATAGAGCAAGACCAAATTTCAGTTCCAAAACCATTTATATATATTAAAACAATTGAAACAATTAAAATAATTATATTATATAATTTATACAGAATGACATCATGAGGCTATTAAACTATTCACATATGTTAATATGCACAAATTAAGTCACAGTTATCTACTATTAATTTATATAGATTTGAAAAAAATGCTTGCAATATGTACAGTGTCAAATTATGTTGATAAAATTCAGTGTTCTCAAAAGCACAATCAATGTTTTCTGTACTGACAGCTGGATCTTCAACGTTTAACATATATCAGTTCAACAACATACAGTGATCTTGGATTCACTGACAGTTAAGACACCATAACTACTTTGTATACATCGAACTGGTGTCTTCTTGAAAAAATCATGAATAAAAGAAACCGAACAAACCAGCAAAAACTGAAAGTATCTGGTTTTAAATGCTAAATATGGCACAAAATTAACAGAACAGAGTTTTGCAATTGTCTATACGTTGCTCAATTATTACATATTTGCTGTAAATGTCACATTTTGTATTTTTCACACAAACAAGTTTGACAGGGGTGACTAACATCTGCATTCTCTTGAAATATGGGATTCTGTGCTGCATCCAGTTTCAAATTGTTTGACCACTTCAGGCTGCTGGCACATCAGAATCTGAAAATTACATAAATGCAATGTTTTTAACAGAATAAAAGTACTAACTACTACTGTGAAGGTATACCAGTTAACAATCATTTGAGGCATACACACTTCTTTATGTAGTCATAAATTTGATATAGTCACATATGGTGATAATTAAAGAAGTCCAACTTCAACACAAATTATTTATTTATGAAACAACGTTTCGGCCATTCAGCTTTCATCAGGTTGTATGTATATAATGAACAGGAAATGACGTCAACATCAAATGACATCAACGTTGATAACGTTGATATAGTCACATAATGATAGTCATAGTGTAGTTTGACGGATTCAAAGATCAAGACAAAATAGATGAAATATATTATGTTTGAATATTTTGCAATGAGTATTAAACAACTCCAAGGTATTTGACTACAAAGAAGCATTTTGGAGGAGTCAGAAATGCACTTGCTTAGAATCTCTTCTTACTTAAAGACATTTTCCATTCTCTGGAGGTGGTATGGAATTCCAGACAGAACTATCTTGAGCAGGATTTTTTTGTCCATAAAGGTCCTCTCGAGCTTCAGCAACCAGGTGGCTATAAAAAAACAACCAATACATTTGTGCTTTTACAGAATGTTGAAATGTATTAAGAAGTATTGAGGGATAATTCAAAAACCTGAAATTTATAAAAAAGCAAACAAAATAGTTCGTTAGAAAATTATATAATATCATGGCCGTGACCGGAAATAATTTACAACCAGCATGAAACAATGTTATTTAGGAATGAAACAAACAGAAAAGATAAACTTAAAAGATTCATACCCGCCACAGTTTGGATACATTTTCATAAAGTGATTGTGAAATACTAATAATTTACCGCATGATGTCTAATCCAATTTGAGTTTGGCTGGCTGGTCTGTCATCATCCCCATCTTCAACCTGTTGCAAACAATAACAAATTAATAATAAGTTATTAAGGAATTGGATTACTAAAAATGTCCACTATACCTGGTTGATGTAATTACTAAAATTCATATCTTCATAATGACATTCACTTAAGGCTTCGAGTTGGGTTGGTGAAGCTGGCATTTATGCACCAGTCAATAATCGAGGGGTGAATGCGAAAAGGTTCTAAGTGACATTAAATAAAGAAGCAGATAGAACCTTTTCGCTTTTACCCCTCAAATTGTACCCCCACCAGGTCCAGGGAATAGCAGGGACTTTGACTTCCGGTCAAGCCAACCCCGGCGTAAATCTCCGCCCTGCGGGGACGAACAAATGGTCAAATCCCTGCCAAATGCCCCCGCACCCCAGGGACTCTTGGTAGGCCCATTCCCCGCTATATTTTGCGCAAAGACAAAACCACCGCATTAATCCAGCACTGCGGGACCACCTGAAAGGTAACTAGAGCTATCACTGAAGGTGATTAATACCCCCGAACGCCGCCCTGATATGAAATTGCAGTCAACTATTTGGAAAGCCAACCTTTACATGACAACTTTATTTTATGGACTATTGTCATTGTAATTTGCTAAAATAGTGTAAAGATTCATGTACACTGAACTCCTTCTCATTGTGCTGTACCATTGTATAAAGTTTTATTACATTCCATCCGGTAGATTTCAAGTTATGCTCCGGACAAGAAAAAAGTAACAAAGGGCAATAACTCTGTAATAGGCTAAATAGAATTGCGGTTCCTATAAACTGCACCTCCTCTCATTATGATCTATCACTGTATGAAGTTTTTTTTAAATTCCATCCAATAGTTTTCAAGTTATGCTCCGGACAAGAAAAAATAACAAAGGGCAGTAATTCTGTAATTAGCTGAAATAGAATTAAGGTTCCTATACACTGCACTTTCTCTCATCATGATCTATCACTGTATGAAGCTTTATTAAATTCCATCCAATAGTTTTCAAGTTATGCTCGGGACAAGAAAAAAGTATTAAAGGCCATAACTCTGTAATTAGCTAAAATAGAGTTATGGTTCTTGTGCACTGCACTTCTCTCATTGTACTTTACCATTGTATGAAGTTTCAATAAATTCAATAGAGTAGTTTGCAAGTTAATGTCTGGAAAAAAAATTGACAGCAAAAAACAAACAAATAAAGGGCAATAACTCAGTAATTAGCTAAAGTAGAGTTATGGTTATTAAACACTGCACTTCCTCTCATTGTGCTTTACCATTGTATGAAGTTCCAATGAATTCCATCCAGTACTTTTCAAGTTATACTCCAGACAAAAAAAGTAACAAAGGGCAATAACTCAGTATTAAGCAAGAATTGAGTTATGGTTATTGTACACGGCACTTCCACTCATTATGTTCTACCAATGTATGAACTTTAATTCAATTCCATCCAGTAGTTTTTAAGTTTTGCTCCGGACAAAGTTGCAACGGACCGACCAACAAACCGACCGACCACAGGGAATAATTATTATTAAAAGTTAGAAAAAACAACAACATGATAGTATTTAACGGTTTTTCCATTGATTTTTTAATTGAATTGTCACTGACATGGAGTGCTGACATGAGAAAATAGTAACTAGAATATTTTTTACTTCTTATATTGATACTTATTGTTCTGGGTGGTGAAAGTTATATTCACAGATTTCCTAAACAAAGATGAAGTTTACAGATGCAACCTCACATTTGACAGTTTTTACATTATTTAGTTTTTGTATTAGATGAAAGAATCAGTTTATTTTTGTATCATTACAAAAACAGATCTCAAGTGTATGAAAATGTCCCTTGAATTACATTTTTCCTAAAAGATTATTAAGTAACAGGGCTTTTTCTGCCCAATTTGGGAAAAAGACCCTAGACATTTTGGATAATTTTGCGTCGTGAAAATGCTGAAATTATCTGTTAAAAGAATATAAGTATCTACCATGGCCCAGAGTGTAAGATAGGTTCATTCCGACCCGAGCGTAGAGTGTTTTGCGGAAACGAGGTTTACCGAATTTCCGCGAAACACCCTGCGCGAGGGTCGGATGAACCTATCTTACACGAGCGGCTATGGTAGATGCTTTTTCTCCCACTTCAGTAAAACAAAATTAAGTAAAAATGTACTTTTTGCTGGAACTCTTTTGTGCTTAGTGAAAATAATTGCGTATGGATATGCGATAGCACGTGGTTGTCATGGATATGCGCGCAATGATCCCGTTAATATTAATAGTCAAATCGGTCTTTTTAAATAGGAGAATGAATGAATGGTTGAATGGTGCGTGAAAACTGTTTTATGGTGACATTTGAAGCGAGAAATAATTAATTAGCGTTCTAAATATTACCATAAGACAAGATTTCCTTGATGCTACTGACGACAATCTTCAACAAGGGAGGTAATTACAATGTGGTGACCATTAAAAAGGAGTTCCATACAGGCATTTTATCTTCGCCCGTGGGCAAGATAAGAATATCTAGCATGGTTAAATTATGGGATCTACTTATCTGAGGTGGGAGAAAAACTAGTCTCCTGCAAATTAGGAAATGATTTTATATTTGTTTAATTCCCTTTAATAGAACCAAAATGGCTGAAATATCAATCCTTGGGTGTAAATATATATTGCAATTAATCAATCATGATAATATTTCAAACAGATATATCTGAATGTGATGAAAATCAATGATTTCCGAGTACAATTACCAAAAAAACTTTACATCACATAATTTATTAGGATGTTGAAAATGAACCAGTACATTTTAAAAGACTTTCTAAAAAAAACATTTCTGAAGATTGGGAAAAACATCTTATATTTTGCTTTGGGAATGGCAGGGGCGGATCCAGGAATTGACGTTAGAGGGGGCGTAACTTAGGGGCGCAACTTTTGACATGTGCCCCTCCCTCAGAATCGAAAGTATATGGCATGAACTGTTTGTATGGGGATTTGGGGTTACTCCCTGATGAAAATTTTAACATTTAAAAAAAAAAATTCTGACTTAAAAGGTAACTGCTTAGGCCTCATCGACTGTTGTTTGTTCTACTTTTGTTTTAAAGGTCGTATTTGCTGCCTTTACCCGTTTCAAAGTGACTTTATATTGAGATATTGCCAAAAAAGTTATTTAAATATACAGAAAACTCAGTTATATTTTTTGGCGACCTTACTGTTTTCTGAGGTTTCCATCTTGTTAAAATCTTGCAGTTTGAACAGATTCAAACTATGTATAGGCATTTGTTTGATGCCTTTGAGTATGACTTTAAGTTGTTAAGCAAACATAATGTTTAACCTTGTATTATTATTATTATTATAATTATTATTATTATTATTATCATTATTATTATTATTATTATTATTATTATTATTATTATTATTATTATTATTATTATTATTAATTGTTAAGTTTACCTTTTAATAGTCAGATTAAATCATTTAAAGGATTGTGGAATTCAATCGTCTGTAAATGTATGAACTTAGCGTGGCACGCCAGTAATTTTTATTTAACGCTCTACTACTCAATTATAATATTGTGAATTGGTGTACGGACTCAGTAACGTTTAAGTAACAAACTATAAGAAAGAAAATATTGCCACAAAAAAGTTAAGATATTACCAGAACAAAGTAAAAGAACCTAATAAATTAAGAAAAAAAATGTTCCGGTGCCGGGAATCGAACCCGGGCCGTCTGGGTAAAAACCAGAAATCCTAACTACTAGACCACGTCGGAGATATTGAAATGGGTATAGAACCACTATCATTAGCCTCTAGCACTTTTTATGTAATTCGCTACTGTGTCCTCCTGCGTTAATATAGCATGAATAAACGAAAAATGATATCAATAATACATGTAGTGGTAAGAGTTTAAAGAACTTACACAATGTTTTCTAAATGACTTAGATAAGAGTGTGTTTAAATAGGCTGGAAACCAAATGATTTTGTCATGAACAAGCTTGGTTCATATTGGAGGGTGATAGGCGACTTCATTGGCTGTAAACGATGACTATAATCTATGTATTTATGTATTCATCCCGATTAAAAACAGTAACATTCTCTGCAGCTGAGTATTCATTGTTAATGAATGTTATCGACAATCTAAGTTTGTATCAAAGATAAGCCGATAACTGTAAATTGTCGGGTTGAATGACGTCTTGTTAAACCAATAATAGAGCAATATTGAACAAACCCTCTCGCTTCGTACAATATGAACATCATGTGTTTGCTGTACAAAAGACTCGTAGATGCTAAGTGAATGCCATCAAAAAGGATTAAATTCATATGATGTAATTAATTAAATTTGATTCATTTCAGCACAGACATTCGAATATGTAAGCAAATTTAATAAGAGAAAATCGTGCCAAATTAGTCCCATTTTATTGTCTGCTTGGCGGTCTTAAGTAATATTAGTTTTCTTCAACGTCAAATAACTCATTTATATGGATAACATTTCAGTTATGTTTTATGAATATGTTCGTGTCTGTAAGTGCAGTAACTATTTTCTGCTTTATTCCAGCCTTTCTGATTACACGCCTATGCAAAAAAAGATGACAGTTGAATGTTAAATGATGTTTGCCGGTGTCAATGTCAATCTCTTGCAGAGCTCTCAATAATTAAAACCAATTAAAATGTTCAAGGTCTTCCTGAACGAAAAGAATTAGCCAAGATATGTAACAGTACTGACATATATACTGCTAGGTATTGGTGATACATTTTTACGGGTTATATATGATATATTTTCTTATATATTATACCGTTTAATCATAACTACATATGTAAAAATAGCAGCAATGTCATGTAAACACAAAACTATTAGACACAAGGCTACAAGACAAATATCCATTACCCAACTTTAACAATTTTTGTCATTAGTGAATGTTCAGTAGCCACGTTGACTCAGTGAAAACTATTTAAGAATGCACTGTGGCTTTAAACTTGATGAATAAACGACTATTCCATATTAACAGCTTTGGAAAATCAAGACGAGACATCACACAAATTCATTTGTCAATGTATGTCTCAAAACGTACGCTAAGATATCACGGTTGGTTTGTTTGATACAAATGGAAAAAAAAAACACAAGAAAAAAACACAAACTCGTGATTGTTTTTGAACTCGGTTTGTGAACTGTTGACACAAGCAGTTGGCAGTAAATCCAATATACACTTTGCTCCAAAAACGACTTAAAGTAATATACCCTGAAATATTAAACTGTCACCAAAACACTCAAGTAAGGGAGCAATATCCTTTAAGACCACATGGCCTTAAGGTAAACACAGATAAGCATCCTAATCCTCTTGAGATATGAAGTAGTCAAATGTTTATAACAAAATCTGTTCATTTGATCGATTAGTTTCTGAACCTATTTGTCTAAATTAAGTTCAATTTATATTCATACTGAATAATCATTGTTCACTTCTTTAGGACAAATCGCGCGACGAAGTCGTTTCAAATGACAACGTTAATTCATGTATTATTGCAGTGAACGACCTCTAAACCTTAAAGGCAACTCAAATACTCGGATAAGAATAATAGGGAGCCAGACACGTAAATGAGCCGTCACCCTTTGGCCAGGATCGGTAAAATCCTGAAAAAGCATTAATCATAGTATATTACCCTTTGAAAATATACTCTCTTGCCATGTCAAACGGAATCTAATTCAAGTTCGTAAGTATAGCGTTTGAAATACATAAAGTAGACTCCGAAAACGTTATATTTTTAATTATCGACAGACATCATGCACGTTCAGATAATTGACGGACATCTTGTATAAACTGTTCAAAGTCCAGTTGATATGGTTTAACCAACGGCTTCAAATTATGTTTCTAGACGCTAAACTATGAACACTAGGAATCAAGGCTGTTCACGTTACATCACAGTATGTATTTATTATACAAACTTACATATCACACTATCTTTACTGTTAATTTATAAAAGGCTAAACATGTTAATTGATAATGTCTATTTATGGCAGAAGAATGCACGGCTTTTTAAGGACAGCCGGAGACGGGGTCGTAACTTGATCATGTATGTCATCCCTTTCACGAATATTCACAAAGCCACAAATGTTCACAAAGTCACGAATGTTCACAAAGTCACAAATGTTCACAAAGTCACGAACGTTCACAAAGTCACACATGTTCACAAAGTCACAAATGTTCACAAAGTCACGAATGTTCGTAAAGTCACAAATGTTCACAAAGCCACAAATGTTCACAAAGTAACAAATGTTCGCAAAGTCACTAATGTTCACAAAGTCACAAATGTTCACAAAGTTACGAATGTTCACAAAGTCACACATGTTCACAAAGTCACGAATGTTCACGAATGTTCACAAAGTACACAACCGATTACAAAGTCACAAACGTATTGAAACTTAGAATCACCGTCCGCAGCGGACCCTGGTTATCAGCGGTACCGGACTGCGTAAGGTGGTTTCCTAATTATGTAAAATGTTTTGGCACATCGAAGCCGCCATATGGAGCCCGTAGGGATCCACCGCCAAAAGGGTTAATCTAGGACCGTTAAGGATCCCGGAACACCTCCCAAAATACCTTTTGGGCGGTCGATATGCCAAAACGCCGTGCATTGGGAAAAAAGCTTAGTGTAGCCATAGATGCATTTTGCAGGTTTTAAGTACTTCACACATTCAAAAACAAACAGGCGAGCCAAGATGTATGACTTCGTACAAAGCTGCTGAAATGTCATTTCAAGCAAGTCTGAGACTGGAATGGTCAGATTAAAAATGTTAAATACTGGCCACCAGATTCCAATAAGATTTTGCAGCATAGCTATTCACCCTTTTGCGGACGGATTATATGGCTTTCACGTCGGACGAAAATCGCCAAACTTTATGTGGTAGCATTTGAGACCAAATGAACTTAGTTCTGGGCAACTGCTGTTTTTTGAATTCCAACAGATTATCAAACTCGGACATAATATCAAAAGTGTGCACCCGACCTATATCATTAGCCCCGCAATGTACTAGAAGAAGGAACCCATTCGTTTAGCAAAAAGACAATACATATTTTATTTGATTAAGGGACATTCCCCCGTATGCCTGCCAGACGATTGTTTTGGGGGCCGAGATTAGAGCCGCCTGCCCGCAAACTTGCCCATGGTATAAGTGTTTATATGATCGATAAACCGATACACCAGACTGAAATTAGGGAAGCCAATTAACATAATGCTATAGCTGATTATTTGACGATTTGCAATACACAAGAACTTAAATATTGATCGTTTATGCTGACTATGTCAAAATGGGTCTAACTTTAGTCAGCCATGGCCAAATCCTGGAAGTTCATTGTAATGAATTGATAACAGATCGGGGACCTTAACCAAATTGGGGCGAATGTATCTGCGGACGGCCTGTGTGCGCCATCGACCGGCCCTCCGTATCTGCTCAGCAGACATGCCCTAAATAGCGGCTGTGGTAGCCGCACCAATCCTAAACATATGAGAACTGAACCGCGTAGTCAGACCTGCCACTTCCGTTGCTTTTTTGAGCACCGATGTGAACTGATACCTAGTGACAGGGGAGCCATCGAAATGGCAGAATAGGGGTCCCGCAACTTTAGGCGCACTCGTAGATACTGCACGAGAGAGCTTACGGGACAAACCATGTCGTTAGAACTTTTTATGCTTAGTGTTTCCGAAGCACCAAGCTGGTTTGTATTTGAATGACGTAATGTAATGTTAAGTGTAACTTCCGAAACGCGATGTCATTTTTAAAACTAATATTATGTTGACGATCCCATATCTAGAAGAATCCAACAAATATAATGATAAAGGCTGCAGAAAAAGGGAAGATTCGTATCTATTGGTGCAACCAATGACTAACTTCGAACGTGCAATTCTTAAAATAGGTGGTGTGACGGGCAGGCGTGTGTCTTTTCCCGCTCGTTGACGGTGGTAGCCTTTAAGGAGTTTAATCATTATAATCTGAGTTGACGGATCTGGTGCCCCCATCCTTTTGCACTTATATTTATAACCGATTGCTGTAAATATAATCGTGCAGTGGCCGGAGCGCTTGACTGAGTGACATAAATGAGATGAAGAGTACTATGTTCGAAACTCGGAAAACTTGACCAGATCCTGTGCATACGATGGCATGGTGTTTTGGGCTATAGCCGAGTTTAAGAGTCTTTCACCTTCGGCGAGTAAATGAGGGTGAGGAATTCCGCAAGTAAAAAACAATGTCATGGGACATGATTCACAGATGTAAGAGGCGGAGTAGGTGCACCACGCGCTTTGATTTGGTGACTGTTAAGTATTTTCACTAGACCCATATTGTCAGACCACTTTTTAGCGGAGAGACGAGGGGCCCAAATGTATAAGGCTATCCAAACTGGAACTAGCTCTAAAAATGGTATAGCCTTTAAAAACAAAAGTTGACCCTGCAGTGCGCTGACCATTGAAAGAAAGCCAACGCCCCTGCATGTAGCATGCCGCGCCTAGACCGTTGGCCCCGGCGCTGTCATTCCACCATTCTAAGATATCATTTGAAATCCACACAGACTTTAGGCATGTGAACAATGCCGTTAAATGAGTTTAAAAAAATAACCACATCATAAAATATTTTAAAGATTGTGTTTTATGGACGTAGAAATAAGGTTTGTCAATACCTATCATTACAGCGTACAGTCGTCTGCTAAATGCGCATAACCCCTAGACAAGCAAATCTAAATTTACCGGCTAGTGATTATAATTCCCGCAATCTGATTTTGCTGCGATTTATGATGTAACTTATTAACCTTTGTAAGTCTTAGATTTTTACAGCAGGTACTCGAATTGACATAGTTACCGTGTCGATTTCGAGACCAAGAAATGTTTAACAATGTGTCGGACCGGCGGATTTTTCCTCCGAGAAAGGAACGAAGACGATTCCAAGAATACGTGAACCCATCGACCAAAATAATACAAATATCTGAATCCCGGGGTCCG
Organism: Mya arenaria; assembly: GCF_026914265.1. NCBI lineage: Eukaryota > Metazoa > Mollusca > Bivalvia > Myida > Myidae > Mya > Mya arenaria. The sequence goes on from NC_069136.1 coordinate 20,196,855, forward strand.
CGAATCTGAAATCGTCTAAATAATGATTCAGAGATTGTAAGTTGCATGCCTTCGATACGGACCAATGAAGGAATGTTGCAAACTTTTCAAAATGAGCGGGGGCGTAGCTGCAACCATAACTCATTTATTTGTCGAAATAGTATATTGCCACCAAATTCCATGCATAGAAGATGAAAATCCGACGGGTGAATAGGTAGTAACCTGAATGCGGATTTATATCCCTTTTCACCATTAAGGCCTTGAACCCTTAATCAAATATCATATTTGCGACTTCATCAGAAGTAGAATATTTCACCATATGATACATAACGACGTTCAATCCCGGCGTTATCGTTTAGCCCAGGTGGGTGAGAGCGATGTGTGATTAAACGAAAACCACCGGTTGATTTTGGAACCACTCCGATAGGGGAAGTTCTAAAATTTGACATTAGGGGTATCTTAAAAGGGCATCCATGCGTAACATAGAAATTTCTTTTTCAATTACTAGTATGACCGCGAGTACTTTGGGGTGTAACCCGGCAGACTTTAAGTTTCTAGGCACGCACATGACAAATAGCAACTGTATAACCCGGCAGACCTTTAAGTTTCTAGGCACGCACGTGACAAATAGCAATCACAGTTCATAATAAATTTCTGACCAGGATTCCAATGAATCCAAGGCTATTCAGCATCTGAACTGCTTGTCATAGTTTAACAATCCAGTTCTGCAGCGCTTAGCAGCTGTTCTTATGGTATTCATATAATTTAATAAATTTTGTGGGTCTTTTTAGGATGTGCTGATAAAATAAATAGATAAAAAGTGCTTGAGAATTCGGCAAAATAGAATAAATTTTGCCTGGATACAGGGTTTTAGGATAAGGACGCCCTGGAAGAAAGTGTTACCAGACAGGGGCATAGCTAGACCTTAAAATCTTGTATGACCGATGGATCTATGTGAGTTTGGAGATAAGTCCCTCTCTCCAGCCCAAAGTTTCTTTATAAATAAGAAGCAAAATGGTAAAATTTAGAAGCATTTCAGGTTAGTGCATCCATTTTATATGCAAATTACCCACACTTTATTAAATATGCAATGATTAAAATAAAATCACCTTGCACATAGTTTAAATAAGCACCGAACTTGCATTGGTCATAATTAAACAAACTTTTGAGTTATTCTTTTTTGAGTAGCTATTAGTTTTTTTTGCTTTATCGGGTTGTTTAATTTTGTCATTCTCCAATCAAGTTGTAGGCCCAGGCCGACAAGGCCTATATGTAGCTACGCCACTGCCAGAAATTGCTGGAAGTGGCTGAAAATCTAGGAACTCGTTACCTGTTATTGTGGCGACCTAAGCCACTTCATCGGGAAATCCTTGTCCCGGCGTAGGACCCTCGATTAGGGCCTTATAACCGGCAAACCTATGTGAAGACCCTTGACGTTGAACCTCCGTGCTGACCGTAGCTGATGACGCTGTGACCAATGACGGGGGAGTTGTCGGCGTTGCCCTCGCGATTAGTGTCTCGGGAGCCCTCTGCGAAGCCTTCCCGCGTGATTTGACCGCCAAACAACTCGGCCTCGTGGTCTTGGGTGCGGCAGCATTAGACGGGTCTCTGGGTCTTTCTTCATACTCATAGCGTGGCATGGCCGGCATCTTAGTTATTGTATGTTTTCTCAATAAGAATAAAGAATAATCAGCAGGAATTTGACAAATGATTTAGTGTAAATTTTAATTGTATTCTATTTATTTATGACCCTCACTTCATTAACCTTTTACATTAAGACTATAACTGTTCATGAAGTTTGATATCCCAACGAGGCGTAGTGTGCATATATTCAAAGGATTACCGAAAAAATGATAACTAACGATTATTGCTTGAAATATACAGATAATGTTTCGTTTAACGTTTTCATTTACCTAAACAGAAGTACTTGAGAGAAGATTGGTTGTAGAAATGTCTAAACAGAATCGATTTCTGAAGGAGGAATAAAATGCGTTACCGTTTGAGAGAATTTCAGAAAGGAAAAAGAAGTTACGTCATAATTTATTTCGGTACATTATGCGTAGGCCACCCACAACTGATAGTTAACGTGTGGTTAGTAAATGATGCCGCGATAAAACAGGTTACTGAGAGCAGTAACCCTAATAATGTCCACAGGGAGGAATATTCCTTTCGAGATATATCTGGTCACAGAATAAATAATATAGACTAATTGCTTTTTAAAATGAATCATCTCAGTACTGTCCGTGTGACTTGTAACTGTATTTCCCTTTAACCTGTTTCCCTTTTCGCATCCATACGTGCGGGGTAAACCAGGCCAGTTGGCGCGTACAGACCTTCATACAATCGCGGACCGATAACTGCTAAAATTCATATTTTATAGACTAGTTAATACTTTAAACGCTAGAAATAGCAATTCGGTTGGACACCATTTATTAAAAGTCAATCATAAATGTACTGTTGTTGGCCTCTGTTGGAAATCATTTGCTAAACAACATCTTCGCAGTTCGTAGATCCATTACAATAAGACACTTATCATTTTAATGGGTTGTAAAGAACAAACTTAGACGTGTTGATATCAAGGTTCTATAAGCCGAATACACTACTTTTTTTCAAACTGTATTGGGACACAGCATTCGATTAACATTTATTCTCAGATAAATGTGACAGTGTACATATGTTATTCAATGTCGTTTTTTTGTAATACTTAGTCAGTTCGGTAAGAATTTTCCATTTCTTTAGATAAGTGAACGGAGATAAATGAGTGGTTCTAAATAGCAATTTCGGCTTGTTCGTCCTTTCCGCGCACAGTGCAAGATGTGTTCGTTTAAAGCAAGCCATTGTATAACCGAAACTACAGAAAAGAAATGTAATAAAGTTGACAACAAGATCCCAATTACCCCGTTTAGTGGCGCAAGGTTCTGTTGTTTTATTGAACGTTCAAAAGCGGTAACCCCACTATGTATTTCAATAAAACAAGCTGTTTGTCGATTTTGTCGGTTTGTTTAGGGCTTTTAATAACGGCATCAGATTGTTTATGCATGGTCACTATTGTGTGTATGAGTCTTGCGAGATGAATTATTCATTGGTGTTTTATAACTATGTGTACATCGATGGCTTTTTATCCAATCAGTGACCAGATATACGTGACCACTATCTACGGTATGTAAACACTTATGCATGCTCACTTTTATGTGTATGTTGTCTTGTTTGCTGTTTCTTTCATTGTGTGTTTATTCAGATCCTTGTGCTGGCTATTGGGTTATTCCGTAAGCTTCCAATTTATTACTATGTGCGTATCGATGGATCTTTGGTACCCTAATAAACGTGACCACCTTTTGCTTTTATTCTGTAGATCTGTTGGACTGGGATTTAGTTCTATACTTGCTCTCAAATCGCCATTGAAACAAAATGTTCTTGCGAGCGTGCTTTCCTTGAAGACAGTTAGATCAGCTTTAATATTTGCTGCGTTAAAATGTACATTTCGTTAATCATTATGTGCAATAACATGTAAAGTTAAACTATACGAAGGTTTAGAGCAAAACAGAAAAAAAACTTTGAGACACATCCAAATGTCTTGGTATTATATCTTATGTCCTGATCATTATAAGACATGAGCTTTGGTGACTAATGATATAATTTCCATTATTTAATGAACTGAATCACAAATTTTGTTTTTTGCTTAAGTCAAAGTCAAAAGTCAAGTCAAGTCAAGTTAAGTCAATGTGTACGCCATGATATAAATGTATTGATTAATCAAATCTTCAAATATAAAGATTATACAGTTTCATATATTTAGCGATGAATGGTGGTAAAGTTATTTTACTTTTTATACAAGCGACAAATCGTCATTTATTTCAATTGTATGACAATTGTATGAGCTACAAGCGCTTGAAAAATCATACGTCAAATTATTAATTGCCGGGATGATGGACCTTAAAATGGTAAACAGCTATACCGAACCAGAAAGCCGGGATAAACAAATGACAATTGATAACGTCAAAAAAAGAAATTCGATACAGAAATAACCGGTAAATGGACATTGTGACGTCACTTGTGAACGTTGAATGAATTTATTACAAAGGAAGGTCAGAAAGAAAAAATGTTCGCCACCTGTCTACAATATGAAGCTCAAATGTTCCATTTCTATGAGCAGTTATCCGCTCAAAGACCTTTGTCTCTCGAAATATTATTGATTGGATCAAGAGAATGTACTCTTTTGACAAACATAATGATATTCAGTTAATTAAATCACATTTATACGATAGTTAAACATTTATCGGAAAGAAATCTGAAAAACACCATGTTCATCAGTGTTCAAAACAAAACGTCAGAGAAAAGTCTGAGTAAAATAATGTTTCTGTTTGGATTAAGGATAGTTTTTGATGAACACAACATTAACTCTGATCACCATATAACGGATTTAGTACTGAATCTATTATATCTGTTAAAGGAAGCAAAATGAGTGACAATGTAAGATGACTTAGTAGATTGTTTATTTATGATGTGGCGGATACCAAAATCGACACATTTAAAATCTCAGTCACTGAATTGTATTATGCATTTCAAATTTGCATTATGTAATTAAAGATGCACTCTTATTCCCAAATAAGAGTTATCACAATTAATACAATTGTTTTAATAAACAAAAAAATGATTAATTAATGTCGAAAACAATGATTCTTATAAATTAATGATACCGAGTTTTATTTGAAAGAAAGGTGCATAAAACACGGTATTTCTAATATATGAGACGATAGTAGATCACAATAATTTTTTTAGCACTTACTAATCATTTAATATTTTTAGGTACACGGCTACAATCTTGTTATCAGTATTTAACATTTCCATAAATGCATTATTTAGTAAGTAGTTAAAGGTGTATCACTCAAAAATTGTGTTTGTTTTACATGTGAATGTTAAGATATTGAAAAAAAAAGTGTTTTTACTTTATCATAAATTTATTCCTTCTTCTTCTTCTTCTTCTTTTTCTTCTTCTTCTTCTTCTTCTTCTTCTTCTTCCTTCTTCTTCTTCTTCTTCTTCTTCTTCTTCTTCTTCTTCTTCTTCTTCTTCTTCTTCTTCTTCTTCTTCTTCTTCTTCTTCTTCTTCTTCTTCTTCTTCTTCTTCTTCTTCTTCTTCTTCTTCAGTAAAACGCGTTTTAATACAAAATTGTGATTTGAGCTGAATTCGGGATGGTTGATGTTTTGCAACAAATTGCTCAATTGTAACCAGTCTATCGAACAGTCATAAATAAAAGATTGACTTAAAAAAATCAATAATAATATCAAAATGACAATTATTGATTTGAGTATAAAAAAAAGATACGTTATATTTGTTAAAAGATCCATGGGAAAATACACGTGTACTGGTTTATTCCGAGGAAACTGAAACAAGTGTGATTCATGTCAGCGTAAGCGTTATTTTAAATGTTTGCTTTCTTGAAGGGTTCTGTTTCTTGCTTGTTTCTTGTTTTATTTGTCCTTGAACCTTGTGCATTTACACAGGAAAGTGATTATATTTGGCCACTGAATTGTTCCCTGTCATTTCCATTACTTTATTTATACCATACCGTTGAGGAGTTATTTGTTACAACAATCACGTGTCCAACCGGAAATAAAACGTCTTAAATGTCAGTGCCATGATGATTTATTTTCCACCAAAAACGTCTTAGAAAATGTATGAAGTCAGTTAAAGTCCCTTTTAGAAAGCTCTTGCTCATTTAACATTGTTTTGTTACGTTGGTCTTACACAGACAGGATAGATTGTTCGAGCCAGCAGCACCTTGAAAGATCTTTGAAATAAATATATCTCTCTCAACGGACGTGTTGACCAAATTTTAAAGTAATCCTTTGTATATACTGATTCTATTAAACCATGTGTTGTTTTCTCCCCAGAACCACTCATCAAATAATTGAAGAATAAATACAAAATTCATTTTAATGTTGGTGATAAACGAGTTTCTTCTGTACATTATCTAAACATATAGCAATATAGGATGTAAAAAATTAGATTAGTACTTCCCACCTACCTTTGCTCATATCGAAATTATCATGGTATTTCCTAAGTCAATTGCTTAATATCAGGCATATGCAGTGTCTGCAGTCTTGGTTTACAGCAAAACTTAGTGTTTATGTATATTGCTCTACATATATTCAAAATAAATCTTAAGTGGAACCGTCTATGATAGTTCTTAACTACCTTTCTATGTTATCAAACACCTCCCCGTATGTTTTAATGGTTATTTTATTTCCTGTTTTATTTCCTGTTCTATGCTCAATTCTCTACGTTTGGCTTTGTTCTGCAACAATATTTACGCCTACCAATATCGTACCGTTTACTCGGCTCAAGAACATTGAACCTGTTTTACAAATTAACAGGATAGGCAAAATATAAAAGTTCGATTCTCTTATTGATCAATTTTGAATTTCTTGAAGTATTTATACACAATTGCACTTGACATTTTTTAATCTAAAAATAATTTGATATTTTTATATTTTTTTGGTAACTTCAGGTTTCAACCGATTTAGCTGTATGGTTTTTAGCTCATGTAAATGCACTTAACACTGTTGCACCGTTTACAGTGACGAAGTAGTTAGTATGAAAATAGCATGTGTCCTTCAAAATCTCCACGTTAATGGGTGTCAAAGTATATATATTGCATACTCATTAAACGTCTCCACGATAAGTCTTGCATGCATTATTTGACAAGGAACCGTAAACTGGCTTTTACAAGATGTATAACTTAGTACATGGGTATTTGTTCTCCTAAAATGTAAAACTAGATCTTAATATTGTATTTTGGGGTTTAGTATTGATACAATTGTAATGTTGTATTAGGGGTTAAAAGTATAAAATTGTATTTTCTTGTTTATTTTGTAATTTCATACGTCCAACGTTTTCTACCCTAAAATGATTTCGGCATTAAGGTTATCTCGGACTGATAGGGGATAGCATTATACTTTATAATTCTTATTGTATTATGTTCAAACTGTTGAAGGTATAAACAATTGAATACACATTTCAGACACTCTATTTCTGAACGAAATTCTAACATTACTCTGTTTAAATCAAGGGCAAAGGTCAAATATGGCTTTGTTCACTATCATATTGATGTGTTACTTCAACTGAAATATATTTTGTTTTGGCTTTTATAATTTGGCCTACATGCTCAACATCTCGAAGCAATTTTAAATTCCATTCGTCTGATAATAATGTTTTGCATGTTTATTACAAGTGCACCATGTTGTTAACCGTAGAACATTACTTTGTATCACGCCGTGAGAAGCTGATAACGCCAACACATGAAACAGAAGAACGAATGGAGTGTTGATGGTTCCTGTTTTCGCCGCGTTTGAAAACCTCACGATGCGGCCAATATAAATCTGCATTTAGTTAATTTCAGGTAAGAAAAGAGCTTGCTTGCTGATATTCCTAGGTCTTATTATCACAAAAAGAAATTAAAGACAGGAAAGCACACATTCAACATTCTTAAATAATGGCTATGCATATTAAATAGTCATACATATACATCATAAAACTAACGCTAAAGAATATTAATAAATACAAAAAATTAATATAGAAACGAATTTAAAAGAACGCGGATTTATTCTCTCCCTCTTACAATATATTCGAATTTAATAAAATGTTCAAATTTGCCTTAAGTATTTTCATGATAGTAGGACTCTTGTCTTGGTAATATTATAACACACAAAAATACTATTTATTGCAAAATAAATAGTGACAATCGAGCATCATGTCAAATTACTTCGCAATTTATGTTATCATATATTCTGACGAGACTAATATATTATTTACCGTTAGGGCACTATACTTATTTGTCTGTAATCCTGCCACGTAAACCTTATGATGAATATCAACCCATTTGTTACTTGTTTTATACATGCCTTTCCGTTGAGGCATTTGACATGTCCCGTGAAGGTTGGTAATTAAAGAGGGAATTAAAACATTCTTCCCTATACCTAAGACATAGCTAACCGCTGTATTGCAAAACGATTGTTGCTGCTTTACATGTTCTTCAGTCTAAATACGTCGCATAACAATAAATCTGGTAAAACAATCTTATCAAAAAAAACAATAACAACGTCTATTGCACACCGTACAGGAATATAACATATTTATAGATAATAAACACCTCTAAAAGACACTGATATTAGACTAAAATCTCTATTAAACTACATAGGAATTCAATTTTATATTCTAAATTCACTGGCAATATTTCAAAGATGCAATCTTTGGCCAAACTTTCAACTTGACGGAATTTTGTTGAACGGTGTAATCCTGAAATTTTGATCAAGGATTGTATAAATTAAAGTAAAAGAAAATCTAAAATAATTCACAAGACACTTAGTGTTAAAATAGTTATTATCTAGAAGCATTTTCACATATTTTCTGTCGAAAAAGTTATTTTGAAATTAACGTCACTAACTCTGGTGATTACATCGGTTGTGACCCCTATGAAGTCACGTGATTCCTCAGCTTAATTATTTTGAATCATATTCTTATTTTAACGTTTGAAAAGTTCGTTTTTCATCAGATGTATGTTAACGAAAAACAGCCAGTGCCTTTGTATTAACATGCATGTACGATATCATTTACTATTATTATTATTATTATTATTATTATTATTATTATTATTATTATTATTATTATTATTATTATACCCCATTTATATAGCACTTTTATCATAAATCACATACGTTCAAAAGTGCTTAACCAACAAATAAACAAATAATATATAGAAAGAATCCGAAGGCAGATACACCTGATAAAAATAACACTACGGCTACATACAACCAATCTTTAAAAAACATCAGAAGGTATTAAAAAGTATTAAATATAAGAAGCGATACTAAAACAGTACTTAAAAGATACGTGCCGAGTTAAATAAAGTGTACAAACATCATAAACTGTTTTTAAAAATATCTAAGAAGTTCAAATACGTTGATCTGATAGATCGTGTACAACTTAAAAAAAAACAGTGGAATAAAACTTAAACGCAATTGAGACTACAGGAGCATGTTTAGGAGCCACAAAGGTTTTAGGATAGTACTCAACTGTACAAAGAATATAGCCTTGGGAAAACTGACAGTGCACGTCTAAGATCGTTTATATTAGTTGTCCGTCATTATGTTCTATGATTGATCAATTGAGACCTCTCCATATGTTTGCACGCTTTAGCCAAACGATTGAAATGCTATTCGAAGAGATATCACATGTGTAGTAAATGTTTGCAGCCTCTTGTTATATAGGTCCAATTCCGGCAACTTACTCGTTCGAGAATTACTTAGTGACATACTAGATAAGGAAAAAAATAGTCGAATCATTTATAAGAAAAGTTTTTTAGACTCACTGGTATACATTTTGTTAGTAGAGTGGGTTAAAGTTGACCAACAATTAAGCTTTTGGGTATCTTTAAAACAGACCTAAAATCGATAAGGACAATGTACGTCAGTGTTCCATTTCAGGTACTTTGTGATCGTGGTGCCCATACAAAGTCGTAGACGATGCACGGTGGGGAACACTAGGAAAGCTCTCGTCTTTGTCTGGATCCTGTCCATATTCCCGTCCATTCCTGCAATGGTTGTTAAAGTAAGTGTGACTATGCGAATAGCTATGCCTACCATATGTATAAATGAAAGAAAATAATACGTATATAACGATAAAATGTAATCATACCCGTCTGACACATCATTTTTGCCCTTTACACGATAAATAAACTTCTGTTGTAGCTCAAACTTATTGTATATTACATGCTCTTCTTTTCATAAAAGCCAAGAAACGCGCCCAATACAACTAATATTTATAAGAAAAGCTACAGAAACAAGTCTAGTAGTCAAATGTTTAAACATAATCCTCGTTTAATGGGACAGGGTTAACGCCAAAGACATAGCACACAAAAACAAATTCACAAACGAGAAACACGGACCAACAGCACAAATATCCACAAACAACACTGTACACATCAACTATATAAAAACTAGGTGTGTTTATCAAGGAGTATTAGGTACCGCCTTGGACGGTCAGTAAAATAAATTTACTCGGGTTTAAACCAGTTTGCGTGCACAACTTCACTCTTATTCCAACAATCCTGAATAAAGTAAAAACGCAAAAGGTAATTATTATCAAAGTATGCATTCACTTGAGGAAACTTAGTTAAACCCCGACCTAACGACTTGTTGAAAACAATCACGATAAACAAACTGTTTGTATTTAACATGTTCATGCTTGAGAGTGTATGCATCTACCGCCTGCAATTGATATGTGGAGTAGATGAATACAAATGTCAACTATTTGTATTGACAGATTATTCCTTGTCGTTCTGTATCTAAAGAGCGATCATATAAACCATATACAATATGTTCAATTGTCGTGGGCACCGTTTAATAACTTTGTTGGAATCGAAATCAGCCTGCACGCGATATGTAATATTTACCAGTTGGTGGATACGCTAATAAATTGTAAACATGAACCACTGACTGTATTTGCTTTATTTAGTGAACATACGTCTTTTTTAAAGGCGTCTCAATTTTAACTGCAATACAGAATAAGCGATACACTATTTTTTGCTTGAATACAATTCCATGGAAATTTTGTGTTTAAAAGTTCATTTAGTACCATGTTATACTTTCAACATAGTAATAAAGCTTTGAAGGCTGTGGAAGTCCTGGTTATAAAGAATTCAAAATTTCAGTTACTAACGTTGCGATAAGTGTATAACACATTTAACAACAGTTTCTCATTTCTTAGACACACAGTGTACACCATATTTGAACAACGTTACAACGGCGACTATCATGTTTCAGGACGCATATTAGAACAACATCAAAACAGTGTAATTTAAGTTTCAGGACACACAAGCTCAACATATTACAACAACGATACAACAGTGACCCTAAAGTTTTATGCTGACCATGGTCTCCAGGACCAACACCGGATGCACTACGCTGTCTACCAACTTGTCATTATGTTCCTAGTGCCAACTGCATTGATGACCTTCTGCTCTGCAGTGGTCATATACGTCCTTTGGATCAGCGGGCGAACGCTCTATTCACTTACGTCCAACCACCCGTCTGTGCAAAACACTACGAGGTAAATTGGCTATACACCGGTCATGTTGCTATTTCCCGTCTGCCTTGACAGTTTCATTTGACAAAGCATACTATTTGTCCGGATGAAAGTGATTTAACTTCATGTTTAATCAATAAACCGTTAATAAATGATATTCGACTAGTTACGTGATGTCTTATTTCGCTAATTGTCAAATGCAGACATATCTGCCTGACAAAAGAAATGATCGAAACGGAAAGCATGCTTACACAAAACAGATATTTTATGTCGATGAAAAGTCTTTGAATATGAAAAACAAAGGACACACTGACAACATATACCTCTGAAGGCTAATTAAACTGCTGTTGAATATCCATTCTCAAATGAAAATAGTTTATTTGCAGTAAAATCGATATGTTTTGGTTAAAGAAGAAATGATTTTGTATCATGCAACTGTACTAACAAGTTCTTACTCGATCATTGATTCAGTCCTACATATACTCTGACAGTGATTAATTTAAAGAAAAACAGGACAATTAAGCATATGGATCATGTTCATTGCCACTTTGCCTATACAATAAAAAAACAATAGTAAAGCAGATATTTAAAAAACAATAACATTCGCATTTATACTTCTTCCCAGATACCGCGGCATTGCGCTACGTGAATCTTATGGGTCGAGCTCTTCGAACTGCGCTTCTGCCACTCACTTTCGGCCCAAAAACATTACGGAGACCACAATTAACAAAAAAGTTAGAGAGTCCATTATGAAAGGAAGAAAACAGGTATTTTGGCTTTTGCAATTAACATTTTTTTTACATTAGGGCCCTCATGGAAAATGACATTGGCGTTGAGAAACATTTTGTTACCATATTAGTCAACAACTCTATAAATCTTGACGTTCTGTGGTTATTGAATTTCATGAAATAATCATTGTGCTTCAAGCATTTAGTTATAATTACTTGACATATTTGTGTAATGCCCAATTACATTTCTTTCAGGTTATAAAGATGCTAATAACCGTCATTCTGGTATTCCTGTTTTGCTGGGGGCCAACACTGATATTCCGTCTTACGAAGTACTCCGAGTACAAGGTCCACATGCACACGACAACTTATTTCAGATTAGAGGTAATTTTAGTTGCAATTTTATCTACAACTTGATCTCGCTATAAATGACAAAGCATTTTTGGATTTGATGTTTTTTTACCTAAACTAACATTTGTCAAGTACACTGTTAAAATAAATGTCTAAATTGCATGTCAAGACACATCTCTCTGATTGCATACTAGTGTGTCTCGCTAGTGATTTAATATTTCTAACTGGTTAACGTCAGGATGTGTAAATGACATATATAAGAGCATAGTTCTAAATGTATAATATTTAAGCACATCTATTATAATAAAAGGTCAATGCAATTCATAACAAATCAAAGCTATATTATTAAGATTATACTTAAATATTAAAATAACAAATATAATAAACATAAAGTATACTAGTTTTATATATTCTGTTTTTGAACTGTTGTATTTTAAAGTCATAACGGAGGTATTTGCTTATCTTCTGAAAACTTTAATAGAGACATAATCGTTGTCTGCATCAATATGTTTTTCTACGTTCATTTCAGATCGTTATTTACTGCTTACCTTATGTTCAATCATGTCTCAATCCGGTTATCTACGAATTTATGTCGGAGAACTTTCGGAAAAGTGTTGTGACGTCATGCAACAACCACGTGCTTATTAGACAATGTAGGCCACGACCGTCGCCACATGCCGAGCTGGAAATGGATACCAAATATAGCAACGGTGTGCTCATCACAAGAAATAGAAATAGTGCCTCAAGTACGTAACGAGTATGATACATTCGAGGATAAAGTTGTCAGTGGTGTGCTGCGTTTGTGAATATTTTTGAAAATAAACACTTACAATACATTGACTAACATTTGAAGATGTGACTGATTTGTTGCTTATTTTTTGTAGTGAGCCTTTTATGTTACGTGAAAAACATCTGCCCTTTGGCGACGTTTTATTTAACTGTATCAATAAATTGAGTTCTTAAGTATATTATTATTATTGTTACGAAATAATTACTCGTGATATCATACGTTATTTAATTCCTACTATCAGACTGGTGATAAAATTAAAACGCAATAATTATTAACGATATAAAAAATTTAAAACACGAAGAAACGAATCGATGTAATTAACGTTGATCTGCTGACTTTTGTTAAATTTGTTCGACAATTCAATTTCAACAACGTTTCAAAAATGTATTCTCTACATAAATCTGTTAACGACTCCTTTTAAATCATCATAAGGACATTATAAAAGTTCGAAATTAAGTGACAATAGTTTATGATTCGACGGTTTTTAGGTAAATACGCTTAGAATATAAGGTAGTTTTAGTTCAATTCTGTTCTCATCTAATTTAATTAAAATTTTCATGGATACTGCAGTTACGTATATAGGTATCATTACCTCGAATTCGTCACTTTTAATGAACCTTTGTGTACTCCGGGGATTTCAGTGGAAGTTTAAACGGATTACGAATAACGTAAAAGCAAAAATGACAGCTAACTAGTCCAAGTGCAGTAAACAAAAATAGAATTGAACACTCAAAAGTTGCAAACAACGTCACAAGACAACAAACACATATTAGCTCACTCTGTTCTACACATGTTTTAATACTGTTAAACTTGAATACACAAAAAAGAAGTATGTCGTTCGACAGCTAATCTGGTTTATTAATAACAAGTGTTATAAACGTGTTGCAGCCAAATGAAAGCATTCATTAACCATTCATCTTTTCTTAGCTGAATCATAACACAACCAGATGGAAACAATAGGGGGAAAAAGCTCGGAATTTAATTCTACAACGCAGAGAAACTTCAAACATGCATTTAAATAATGAAATACAAACTATTTGTGTTCAAATATTTAATCTCTTTACAGACGAAAACGAGGATTATAATTTTATTTCCAAGGCCTGTTAGAAAAGTATGATCTATTTAATCTGGGTCGAAACGATAACTCCTTCCAAATGAACACAACCATTCCAAAAGATAATTAAGAATATAGCCTTAATGAAAGTATAATGTAGAAATAATGTAACAAACTTCTCTAAATAATGAGCTTTAGAAGTACCTTCCACGTCTTAGTAGTATGTTAATAACAATACTGGCTGAGATATGTGCGTTTAACAGTTTGTAAAGTTCTAATGGCCATAACCAATGTATGATTATTCTCTTTTAAACTTTACAGAAATAATCATTGAAAATGTAGGTAGATTTAAACAGAATAAAATATATAAAATGTCCCTTAATTATTTGTTCCTGCAGCTTGGATGTTTGATGTATGAGACCGACATAGGATTTTGAAATTATTTGCTGCCTTATGATCATAGCCAAAGTTGAGCCAATAAAATTGACGATCGAGTTTTAATAATAACGTCCTAAATCGTTCTCGGACATGACATCAAATTCAACAATGATATATGAGTTGTGTTGCTTACTTGAATACTATATTGTTATTCGACACTCAAAAATAATTTCGAAACAGGCAAGCTTGTGATGGATCTCAAATAAAGCCTAAAACAAAGCCTGCAAGGACTGTACAGATAATGAATGTTCGATCATTTATACGATATCAGCATGGAAAACTGTTTAAAATGATACACAAAGTATATGTGGTCACCAGGCATAAATATTAAACATGGCTATTTGTTTTAAGGCATACACGAGCTCTGGAGTAAAGCCGTTAACATGCTTCGTTTATGTTCACACATGCATGTTCATATAATATGATATTTCTTGATTTGTTTTCGCTAGTTCGGCTATGGTTATTCGTTCCTACATCGACCGATTTACAAAATATCGCTTTTGGTAGGAAAGGTTGCAGGAGATATTACTAAAACATGTTAAGAAAAATAAACATGCAGAATGGTGTTTAGCACAAGGGTTGGTTATTCAATTTACATAATTAATCTTTAAAGTAATAGTATGTTGTTACATTCTGAGTTAAGCCTCGTCTTGATGTTCTTTGTTTGATGTTATGTTTGTTTTCTACCTTTTTAACGTTTATATAAGTATCTCGTTATTTTAAAAAAATAGTGTCTATTCTTAATCTCTGTAACTATCGTGTCCGTTTATTAACCAAGGTTAGTTAAATAACGATATGATTACAGCTTTTACTGCTCTTTACGTATGCTAGAATGTATTTGAAATAACGAATTCCTTTGAAAATGAAACGTTTTACGATCAAACATGAAACGCAAGCTTAATCGTATTCTTCCCTATTAAGATAAAGCACTCGCAACAGCATTTCAAAATTGAATCTAGTTATTTGCTGAATGGCGCCTAAGAAGCATTTTAAATAAAAGCGTTCAAGAAAATAACTTGTTTGATCTGTTACTTTATCGATTCGGTAATATATTAAATATATCTCCACTACCAAAATATTCCGAAAAAAATGCTGACGTACAAAGAAAGAACATGATTTTGGGGTTGCCTTTTAATTATAAAGGGAGATACTTTATTTGATAATGTTCTTTTTGGGATAAAACAGACGAAAGCAGTAGACGATATAAATCTTTGATTAAAACTAAGCACCAAGGTCGATCGGGGAAGATTTTGCTTTTCTACCGAGAAATTCTATTTTGTCAAAATAATTGTATCACTTTTGTTTTGAAATATCGCAATTGACATTGTATGTAATATCCCACCAGTTCATGCACAAACTGTCAACGATATGTGGATATTCCCGTTCCCTTTAACGGTCTGTTGCAATTAAGGTAAAAAAAGTCAAAATTTGTTATTCATTGATTTTAGATGAACATAAAATTCGATCGTCAATTAGACTTAGAAACACGTTGCTGGCAAGTTAAGAAATAACAGGTTAAATTTTGAACGGCATAAAAATCACAAATTGGGACAGATTAGCGTGTTTCTGAAGTATTTATAGGGTTATTAGGTGCTCTCAACTCATTCCTAGTAAAATCCATATTGTGCAATAATGATGTATCGGTACAGCTAATTTAAGTATAAGAAGATGCGCCTGAAAACGTAATATCTGCATTAGAAAATTAATTTAAAACGAAAGCAATTTCGCAATGTTTGCATTCAAGCACGTATTAAATGTTTTGGCAGGATTTTAGGGCGAAAATACTAACAAAAAGACAGCAATTAGCCAGTTTGGAGGCTCTCGCGATATCTCCTGTTGCACCGACAACGCGGGTACATGTATTTACGTTTTCTCCATCGATTTGGCACCGTTCTGCTTGTTCGCCTGCACGTCCCGCTTAGGGTAAAATGTAACCAAACAGCAGTATGGTGCCTTTCCACCTTTTTGGCCCTCCGACGAGAGTTTGCGTTAGTTGTTGTTTTACGAGGACATCTTCTAAATCTACCACTTCATTTAAACAAACTCGTTTAATATTCAAAATATGTAGTCTAGTATACACATTTTAACCAATTTGTTTCCGATCTGCCAGGTAAAAGTAGCGGCTTGCTTTCTAACTTATTAAGAGTTACTTAATTCGTTGAACTTGTTGACAATGAGAATACGGGAGGATTTTGAAACTTAATGACAGATATATATGTTAAAAAAACTAATATCACAAATAAAACTGAAAACTTTGCTTGAAAAATAAATAAAACATGTTTAAACTGATATTAGGCTTAAAATAAATATCATTACGTATATAATAATATATTATTGACCATCATTGCTGTTGGTTGTTTTTTACCCAAGCTGAAAGAATGACTTCCCGAGATAAATCATTTACATTGGGGCAAATAACAACCAAAAGCCATGGTCAGCAACATCTCATCATGTGCAATTCATATGCGCTATTTGACACGGTTTTAAAAAATGCATGCATTTTCGAATGATGCAGGTTTTATTTGCAGGATGTCTGAAAGGTTAAAGAAAATGTGTAACTTTAAATTGGTTAAGGATGACGTGACTCAAATCAAAATTACGAGAAATGGAATTCAAAAAGCAAACACTATAACGTGTTTTCGCATTTATACGCCAATATGTATATTATACAAAACAAAGATATTTTTGTTTACATTGGATGCATTTGACGTTTATAACAGTATGTGAGCAAGGCCAGGTTCAATAAAATCTACAAACAGTTTCATAAGAATCTATTCCTGAATGATCCTAACCATTCCTCTGAAAACATCAAAAAGGAAAAACAAAAACAATTCTCTGTCACTGTCAATGACTTTGTCGGATTGAAACTTAGTTATGGTGCCCACTCGCATTCAGATCTGATCAAGAAGTGTGTCATTTAGTTTAATCAGTATATATTTTACAATGATTGTGAAGAAAGTTATGGTAACTTAAACTAAGTCACTCTCGTTGGCACGATGTTGCGCGAGAGTGTGGTCTTGTGTTGTGGGGGAAACCGGAGTGCCCGGAGCAAACCCACTTGTCCGGCTTGGTGACCACCTACTAAACGCACATGAAAATGAAATATACTGTTAATAAAAAGTCAACAATATACGTGCTATTATTTTGTTTGACAGAAAACAGTCTTACTGACTAAAAAGGTAACTGCTTAGGCCTCATCGACTGTTGTTTGTTCTACTTTTGTTTAAAAGGTCGTATTTGCTGCCTTTACACGTTTTAAAGTGACTTTATATTGAGATATTGCCAAAAAAGTTCTTTAAACATACAAAAAACTCAGTTATATTTTTTGGCGACCTTGTTTCTGATAATGATTTTTAAAAAACGATTTCTACTTTATTATAATGCTTATTATAATAATAATAATTATGAATATTATTATTATTATTATTATTATTATTATTATTATTATTATTATTATTTTTAATATTATTATTATTATTATTATTATTATTATTATTATTATTATTATTATTATTATTTTTATTATTATTATTATTATAATTATTATTATTATTATTGTCTGATTAAGTAATATTTAATCATAACTATAGATGTGAAAATAGCAGCAATGTCATGTAAACACAAAACTATTAGACACAAGGCTACAAGACAAATATCCATTACCCAACTTTAACAATTTTTGTCATTAGTGAATGTTCAGTAGCCACGTTGACTCAGTGAAAACTATTTAAGAATGCACTGTGGCTTTAAACTTGATGAATAAACGACTATTCCATATTAACAGCTATGGAAAATCAAGACGAGACATCACACAAATTCATTTGTCAATGTATGTCTCAAAACGTACGCTAAGATATCACGGTTGGTTTGTTTTGAAACAAATGGAAAAAAAAAACATACACCAAAAAAAAACACAAACGTGATTTGTTTGAATCGGATTGTGAACTGTTGATACAAGCAGTTAGCAGTAAATCCAATATACACTTTTCTCCAAAAACGACTTAAGTAATATACCCTGAAATATTAAACTGTCGCCAAAACACTCAAGCAAGGGAGCAATATCCTTTAAGACCACATGGCCTTAAGGTAAACACAGATAAGCATCCTAATCCTCTTGAGATATGAAGTAGTCGAATGTTTATACAAAATCTGTTCATTTGATCGATCGCAGTTTCTGAATCCTATTAATCTAAATTAAGTTCAATTAATATTCATACTGAATAATCATTTTTCACTGCTTTAAGCCTAAGTCACACATTCAGGATTTTTACTGCCGTCCTTGATAGGACCATTCCCGATTAAAATGTGTCAAAAGTCTGATCAAGATCCTGTGATTCGTGGCTGGAAATTCAAACTTTTATTAAAATTTGTAAAAACATTTATTTAATCACGACAACGTATTGTTCAGGAGGCGTCCCGATCCAGCCGTTTCCAGCAGAATTCGTCCCGATTATCCCGTTCTAAATCCGATTCTGATCCGATTTGTATCTTTGTCATGGTAAAAAACGACCGAATCTGTCACGACATAGACACGATTGTAATCCGACTAGACAAAATCGGCTGAGTTTCCCGAATGTTACGGGACGCACCTAACTGTCGGGAGTGCTTGGCCGACCTCTCCGGACCATTCCCGATCCGTAGGACTCTGTTACGAACATATACGACTGCGTTCAGACAATGATAGGACATTCCAGATCATTGAGGATAGTAATCCGACTTTTTCGCTTTTCGTATCGTAGCGCAGTCTGATCTAAAACGGGAGCCATAATCGGCACTGTGTGAACGCCGCATTAGGACAAATCGCGCGACGAAGTCGTTTCAAATGACAACGTTAATTGATCTATTTTTGCAGTGAACGACCTCCTTACCTTAAAGGCAACTCAAATACTCGGATAAAAATAACAGCGAGCCAGACACGTTAATGAGCAGTCACTCCTTGGCCAGGATCGGTAAAATCCTGAAAAAGCATTATTCATAGTATATTACCCTTTGAAAATATACTCTCTTGCAATATTAAACGGAATATTTTCAAGTACGTAAGAATAGCATTTGGAATACATAATGTAGACTCCGAAAAGGTTATATTTTTAATAATGACCACAAGGAGAAATATTCCTTTCGAGACATATCTGGTCACAGAACAAATGATAAAGACAAACTGATGTTTCTTACAAGGTTTCTAAAATGAATCTTAATCAACTGTCCGTGTGACTTGTAACTGCACTTCCCTTTAACCTGTTATCCTTTTCGCATCCATAAACGCGGGGTACAACAGGCCAGTTGGCGCGTACAGACCTTCATACACTGACAGAACGATAAGTGCTGGAGTTCATATTTTATAGACTAGTAAATACTTTGTACGCTAAAAATGGCCATTCGGTTGAAACCATATATTAAAA
The DNA here is from genome assembly GCF_026914265.1 of Mya arenaria. NCBI lineage: Eukaryota > Metazoa > Mollusca > Bivalvia > Myida > Myidae > Mya > Mya arenaria. Next base: position 20,216,677 of record NC_069136.1, read on the forward strand.
GTCAGTCATAAATGTACTGTTGTTGGTATCAGTGGGAATCAATTGATTAACAACATCTTCTAATTTTGTAGATCCCTTTCTATTAGACACTGATCCTTTTAATGGTTGTGAAGAATTAACTTGGACTTTTTGATGCCAAGGTTCTGTTCGCCGAGTACTCTACTTTTTTCTCCAACTATCTTTGGACACAGCATTCGATTAATATTTATTCTCAGATAAATGTGACAGTGTACAAATGTTACTCAATGTCGTGTTTTGTAATACTTAGTCAGTATCGTTCAGTTATTTTTTCCATTTGTTAAGATAAGTTAACGGAGATAAGTGAGTGGTTCTAAATAGCAATTGCAGGTAGTTCGTCCTTTTTGCGCTCAGTGTTATTTTCGTTTAAAGCGATCCATTATATAAATGAAACTACAGAAAAAGAAAACTTATAATAAAAGGAAAACAAGTTCCCGAATATCCTTTTTTCTGACACAAGGTTCAAAGCCTAACAGGAACTCAATGAGATACACACGCAACCACAATGATATTAATACTTTCTGAGTGATACCGTATAAAAATAGACGAAATTATTATCTCGGGTTATGGGTGAAATCGCGAGACTAGATCTCAACCTCAAACTGGTCCGAACATTTATCTCGCGTTTTCATTGACCGTTCAAAAGCGTTAATCCTATTGTGTATATCAATGAACCAGTTGTTTGTCGATATGAATATTATTGTTGATAACGGCATCATGATCTTTATACATGGTCACTATTGAGTGTGCATTCCTGTTGCGAGATGATTTATTCATTAGTGTTTTATAACTATGTGTTCATCGATGGCTTTTATCCCAATCAGTGACCAGAATTAGTGACCACTGTCTACGGCATCAGAACATTTATGCATGCTTACTTTTATGTGCATGATGTCTTGTTTGGTGTGTTTTTCAATGTGTGTATATTCCTTAGGCTGGCTGTTGGGCTCATCCCGTAAGCTTCAAATGTATTACTATTTGCGTATCGATGGCTCTTTGGTACCCAAATATACGTGACCACCTTTTTTCTGTTAAAATATACGTGACCACCTTTTTTCTGTTAATCTACATATCTGTTACACCGAGTTTGTACGATTGTTAAACATTTACCAAAACGAAATCTGAATTGACTTCCATATTTATGTAACGTAATTTTTCGAGGCGGATAATAAATTTAACAAAATTCAAGATCACAGTAACTGAATTTTATGAAATGGATTGTAGCATAATTATGACAGAAATGCATCTCTGTAATATTTATTAAGCAATTCATATATGTCGTGTGATTCATTTGAAAATACGTATGCTGATCAAATACAATTTATTGAAACACTCGTATGGCATATCAACAGAATTTAATTTTAACTGTAATATAAAGTGAATAAACGTTAAAAACAGACAAAAAATAGAATGTCTTCATCTGCTTCGACTTCAGTAAAATGCGTTTTTATACACAATCTGTGTTTTGAGCTGAATTCGGGAAACGTTTTGCAACAAATTGCTCAATTGTAACCAGTCTATCGTTCTTTCATAAATAAGATAGTGAAAGAAATAAAATGGTATGATCAATATGACAAATATTGATTGGAGTATAAAAAACGTTACTTTTGTTAAAAGATACATGGAAAAAAGACACGTATACTGGTTTCTTCCGAGGAAACTGAAACGTTGTTTTAAATGTTTTCTATCTTGAAGGGTTCTGTTTCTTGTTAAATTCTTGTTTCGTTTGTCCTTAACCCTTGTGCATTTAATCATGAAAGTGAATTTGGCTACTGAATTGTTCCCTGTTATTTCCATTACTTTATTTATACCATACCGTCGAGGGGCTTCTTGTTATAACAATCACGTGTCCAACCGGAAATAAAACGTCTTCAATGTCATAGCCATGATGATTTTTTTTCCAGCAAAAAAGTCTTAGAAAATCTATGAAGCCGGTTAAAGTCGCTTACAGAAACCTCTTGCTTATTTAATTATTTAATAGTGTTTTGTAACGTTGATGTCTTAAACAGACTGGAAAGATTGTTGTCTAAGTAACTACATTGTATATTTAGTGAACGTCTACCACGATAGGCCGTGCACGCATTAACTGTTAAGGAACCGTAAACTGGCTTTTACGGCACTTTCGTTTGAGAAGTGTTGAAGAAGCATTTACGTGTATCCTAATGTATCATATCATATGTCAGCAAATACGTATATAGCATTGATTCTGTTATTTTCCCGCTTCAACAATTTGTCTGAAAGTTTATCAACGAAAAAACAAAATCAAAAGTATATATTTGGATGATATTATGGTTTAAACGCAGTATATTGAAAAGTGTATTTGCTAATTAAACTTTCACTTTCTAACCACTTTGCTATAAGCATTTGCTTCAAAAATACATATATGAGAACTTTGTGATGACGAAATTCACTAATAGATTTGTAAAAACCACGGCCAATCAGGGGATCGCACAATGAAGATCATTTTTACTAATTCTGTCTTATTTGAGGCTGCATTCCATACATTTGAAAAAGGCATCACTCGTGAAAAAGCATTTGTTGTTTATTCGTCCAGCTTTCCGTAAATAGTTTTGTCTATCTATAGGCTACTTTGTTAAACGTAAAATAGTTTGACATTTACACTGGTATAGATTACTATCTATTTGCTCTAAGTTCAATTAAAGGAAGTTTAGTCCAAAGGGGAACATTCTCGTTTACTTTGCTGTTTTATGCATACATTTTCCATATTCAAATGATACGGCGTTAAGGTTTTATTGGACTGATAGGGGGTAGCGTTATATAATATATTGTCATTGTATTATGTCCTATTTTAGAAGTTATTCACAATGGAATTTACATTAAAGACAATCTATTTCTGAAAGAACATAATACTGTATTAACTAGAGGCAAGAATCAAATTGGCTTTTATTCACTACATTATTTGCGTGTTATTTCAACTGAATTATATCTTCTTTCGGCTGTATAATTTTGTGTTTAATATTTGTTAATAAAGAGTCATTTTAAAAAGCCATTGATCTGACGATAATGTGTTGCATGTTTATTACGATTGCAGCATGGTGTTATCCGTAGAAAATTATGTTTTATCACGCCATGAGCAGCTGATAACGACAATTAATACAGAAGAATAAAGACGCCCTTGCAGACAGTGTTAATGTTCTTTTTAGAACAAATAATTGTTGTTCCTGTCTTAGCCGCATTTGTAATGAAGCGCCTGCAGATGCGCCCCCCCCCCAAAAAATAAATAAATATGCATTTAGTTAAAATCAGTTGCTAAAAGAGCGTTCTGTTATTTTCAAATCTTATTACCACAACATGCACTTATAGACAGGAAAGCACACTTTCACAAGTTTGGTAAAATGGCTATACATATTAAATGGTCATACATAAGCATAAACTAACGCTAAAGGTTATTGATCAATAATAGTATATATTTATAAAAAAATGAAATAACGAGAGTTCATTCTGTTTCCTTTTACATTGTTTGCAGATTTAATCTAAGTTAAAACCTGCTTTAAGTTTTGTCTTGATAGTGGGTCTTGTTGTGTTGTTTAAAAGTGATTTACACAAAGATACTATACATTTCGTTTTAAATAGTATTATGTAAAATCAAACACCATTCCAAATCAGTTCGCAATCTATGATAGCATATAATCTGATATAAAGTATATATTTACGTCAAATACTATATTTTTTGACGATATCATTCAATCAATCATCAAAGTAAAACTAATGATGAATGCAAACCCATTTGTTAGTTATCCTATACATGCCTTACATTTAGGCATTTGACATGTCGCGTGAATGTTGGTAATTAAAAAAGAAATTAAATATATTTACCCTATACTTCCGACATAGCTAACAGATTTATTGGAAAAAAACATATTTGCCGTTTCACATGTTAAACAGTTTAAATACGTCGCCGTACAATATGTTTGTAAAATAATTTTATTTAAAAAACAATTAAAAATCCCATTGCACACAGTACAAAAACAGATTTATAGTAAATAGATACCACTAAGAGAAACTGATAACAGATCAAAATATGATTTAAATTGCAATCAATTTTCTACTCCGATTTAACCGTCAATAGTTGCAATCTTTGGCCAAACCGCCAATTTGACGGGATTTTGTAGAACAAGGCAGCGCTGAAAAATAGACCAAGGATTGCATGTATCAAAATACAAGCAAATCTAAAACAATTCACAAGTGTACAAACAGAATATAGTCATAGTCTTGAAATATTTTCATATATGCTTTGTCAAAAAAGTAATTTAGCCATAATTATTTACGTCACTTACTTGTGTGTTTACATCGGTTGTGATATCTATGAAGGCACGTGATTCTTCATCCTGATTATTTAGAATCTTAAACACATTCTAACACTTGCAAGAAGGGTTGCATACTAATTAATGTAGTGTAATAAAATATTTTGAAAGCATGAGGTTTGTCAACGAAAAGCTAAAAGTGCTTTTTTATGGACATGCATGTAGATATCATTCACTATGGTATATGTATTCAAATTTAAAAAAAAAACATTCGGAAATGTCATTAATCCTAAACACCTTTTTCGGATATAACAAACATATCAATATGACTTCCACGACAATTATATCAAGCAAATCTTATCTCATTTTCTAATATCTTCTTATAAGATATTCCCCTTAATTAAATCAATTAAGTGAGTGAGTAGACGAAGTAGTGAGTTTCCGAAATAGACTATTACCACCTATCTTAAGATCTTAAGTACTACGCGGTCTTCGTTAGTATGAAGACCACACGCATCCTCTATTTAATACCTTATTTAGTTCAATATACATCCTGGTCAACAAAATATTTTTCATTAAATAACCATAAGCATTGATACATTCATATAACAATATGCTATATGCATATGTTTGATGGGCTTGTTTCAATATGGCATCAGACTCGAGAGGTCTATAGTTTAATATTTTTTAAAACAATTCTTGCTGATCCAACGTGATTTAAATGAATAGATACTTGTCCTTCTTTTTCAGGATGGTGCTGGACGAGTGGCCAGGAACAATAGCCTTCTGTAAGATATCTGGATTCATTAAAATGCTTCCGCCCTCAACCTCACCGCTGTAATCTTCTAAAATTACCTCGAATTTATAGTGTGTTTTTTGAACAATATTTACAATACAGACATGCTAGCTTGTTTTGCGTCTTAGGATATTTTGTCAACGAGGAGAACATCAAAGTCATTATTTTTTTATTGAAATACTTGTAATGTAATTGAGACTACAGGAACATGTTTAGGTGCCATTAGGGTTTTACGATAGTACTCAATTGTACAAAGAATATAGCCTTGGGAAAATTGACAGAGTACGTCTCCGATCGACTGAAATGTTATTCGAGGAGATATCACATGTTATGAAATTGCTACAGTTTTTTCACAAATCGTTTCCTACTAAATTACTATTCATGAGCACCACAACCTATTCATTGGCACCACAACGTTCAGAAAATCGAGCGTAGTGCAGCAAGTATAACAAATAAAGTTCAAAAATTGGTAACGCGGCAACCTTTTGTCAATAAAAAGCCACACACATGTAAAGAAAATGCTTAAACCTAAGATACGAGAACAATTCTCACGAAAACCCAGACTTTTACCTTGTCAACACTTACGTCTAGCAAGTTATGCAAGTTCTAGACGATCAGATATTAAATTTTATTCAGAACTTTTACAATTAGCACAACTCATGGCCATTCCTATGTGATACTACATTCTCCAATTTTCAAATCTACTCGTATAAACCTCTAAAAATGAAAAATAAGAAACCATACTCACTGTTTACATCCATATTCCACTCATTGGCACTATAACGGAAGACGCATTGGAGCATTTTCAACACATAACAAAATGTTATGGCTCCAATGATTACCCGTCGTGTAATAAAAACCCTGAGAAATAGCAAACTTAAAGTCTTAAAAGGGCTGTACTCCGTATGATAAAATTGCGGAAAAAAGGAAATTGTCGAAAACTGTCAAAAACTTTGTATTAATGTGTACAATGCATTGAAACTTACTAACTGAGGTACCACATAGTTTACAATTTATTTAAGTTTAGCAGTTATGCAATTTTGGCGACGCGGGTTCGAACCCGGTCTCCGACACAATTTTTTTTTTTAAATTTCGGTACCTTTTTTACAATTATGATATTAAAGCGTAAACACCTTCTGTTAAATAATTGTCCTAAAAGTTACAAAAAAACAAACACCCTTTTTGGTGCCAATCTGGTGTACAGTCCCTTCAAATGAAAAGTTTGAAATGGGATAAATGGATGTTAACATATATACATACTTATATACAACAAAGCACAACACAGTGAAGCAGTCTTTAGAAGAGTCCAATACAAAAGGCAGGATTGGTTTTGAGAAATAAAGATTAAAGTACATTAGTTTTTAAGATGAAGAATTTTAACAACAACATACAAATAGATGATTTCAAAATTTAAAAAGAAATGCAAAACAAGTGTTGGTAATTTTTTGAATGTGAATAACATTAACATACAAATGAATGCTTTCAAAGGGTAAAGAAGCAGAACAATTTGTAGGAACAGATTTATTAAATGAACATTTGTTGCAAATGTGCACGGTATTTAGATTTTATTCTAGCATTTCGATGATAGCGAATGGGAATGATCATGTCAGAATTTTTAAAGTAATAGGAAAGGATTATTGAAAAGATTTATAAATGGAAGCAATTTAGTTGTTTCCACAAATGAATGGTATCATTGTGTAACAAAAGTTCAACGGAAAGGTTGGTATACAATAGAGTGACATTATGCGCATTTATTAAGAGAACAAAAAAGCAACTTTATACACAGTTTTATACATTGGCAAATAGTTATTGAAAACTAAAGAAATTTAAAAAGGACATGTAAGAAAATGAATATGTGAAATGATCATATTCGAAGAACACGAAGAAACATGCAACAGCTATTACAGTAAAACATATATCTCACAGGGGAAAAACAATTATTATAATAGTACATGAATGTGTGTGTTTGTTCGGTAATTTGACCTTAAAAGGGTAAAATTGCTTCTGCAGTATTAAGAAACAGGAATTAATAGCATGTAAATCAAACTGCGGCCTTCAATTGTCAGATGTTATACAACAGTTTGGCCAAAGTGCTGTTGGAGATCCATACTGAAAAACAGTTAACAACAGCATGTAAATCAAACTGCGGCCTTAAACCGTCAGACTTTATACAACAGTTTGGCCAAATAACTGTAAGAGATCAATACTGAAAAGTAGTTAACAACAGCATGTAAATCAAACTGCGGCATTCAACCGTCAGAGATTATACAACAGTTTGGCCAAAGTGCTGTTGGAGATCAATACTGAAAAGCAGTTGACACAGCATGTAAATCAAACTGCGGCCTTCAACCGTCAGACATCATACAACAGTTTGGTCAAATAACTGTAACAGATCAATACTGAAGAGTAGTTAACAACAGCATGTAATTTAAACTGTGGCATTCAAGAGTCAGACATTATACAACTATACAACAGTTTGGCCAAATAACTGTAAGAGATCAATACTGAAACGTAGTTAACAACAGCATGTAAATCAAACTGCGGCCTTCAACCGTCAGACATTATACATCAGTGTGGTCAAATAACTGTGGGATATCAATACTGAAGAGTAGTTAACAAGAGCATGTAAATCAAACTGCGGCCTTCAACCGTCAGTGATAATATAACAGTTTGGCCAAATTACTGTAAAAGATCAATACTGAAAAGTAGTTAACAACAGCATGTAAATCAAACTGCGGCCTTTAACCGTCAGACATTATTGAAGAGTATTTAACAATAGCATTTATATCAAACTGCGGCCTTCAACGGTCAGAGATTAAACAACAGTTTGGACAAATTGCTGTTGGAGATCAATACTGAAAATCAGTTAACAATAGTATGTAAATTGAACTGCTGCCAAGACTGGACAACAATTTGGCAAAATTTCACTAGTGATCAATATTAAGAAATCAGCATCAATGTTTAAATTCATACAAAGTTAAAATATTGTCCATTAAATAACATGCATGTATTTAAAAGCAATCTGTGTATTAATGTGCACATCGTGCAAAAGTTGTTGTGTCAATGGTTGATAAAATATATTAAAATGCACCTGTTTAAAGTTTGTTCAACATGTTCGAAAATTAAAATACTAAAATGAACAAAAGTTGGTGTGTCAATAGTCATTATTTATTTAAAGAGTGGTTAGCTCCTGTGCAAAGTATTTGTTAGCAAATATCGGAACTTCAAATAGTCATTGAGTCAATAGCCATTATGAGGGATTTGCACTTGTGCAGAGTATTTCTTAGCAAAAAACGAACGTTCAAATACTTAAGTGTGCAAAATTTGGTGATTTGCACCTGTGGGAAGTATTTGTAAACAAAATGCGAAAGTTCAAATACTACGGTTTGCAAAAGCTGCAATGTCAATAGCCGTAAGAAGTGATTTGCACCAGTGGGAAGTATTTAAAAACAAAAAGCGAAAGTTCAAATACTAAGGTTTGAAAAAGTTGCATTGTCAGTATATAGCCGTAAGAAGTGATTTGCACCTGTGGAAATTGCTCTAACTTCTTCATATTTTGACCACTTTCGATAAAATATGAAATATAAACCCTTTATGAGGCACTTTCCAATATATATATATATACAAAAAAAAATAAATAATAATAATAATAAAAATAAATGAGTTAATTTTATGAGTGGATTTCACTTTTCGAACCTGGATTTCACCTCGATTTCCGATCTATTTATGAAAAAAATCGAAAAATTGCTCTTACTTCTTCATATTTTGACAGATTTCAATAAAATTTGAAACATATAACATGGGGCATTTTCCAAAATAAATACAACAAAAATAATTTATTAATTAGATTAAATGAGTTATGAATGGATTTCACGTTATGAGTAATTTCACAAAATCCACTGGATTCCTGTATCACCCCGCACCGCATGCGTAGAATTACTTTGCGCATGGTCAAGAATTGAAAGGAGTTATTGACCTCAGGGCCCTTGTTTATACGCCTCGAGATAGACAAATTACATTATTTCGTTACACTTTTTGCCAATTAGGTAAAAGAAAAAAAAATAGAAATAGATATCACTCCAAACAGTAGTCAAAATAATATCATTCTCTAATTCTAAATTTTCAACAACACTTTTCTGTGCATACACTTACAATCGAAAGGCTAAAAGCATTCATTTCCGTCTCCAGTGCGATCTCATAAAACAATCACTAAAAAAGGCTCGCTCTGTGGAGCGAGCCTAATAAACTAAATAATACGTAAACAACAGTAAAATGTAATCCATGCCCCTCTGACAAATCAGTCTTATACTAAAATAGGATAAGGCACCTCTGTTGCAACCCAAACGCCATGAATATAATATGCCCTCTTTTTCATTGAAGACAAGAGACACACCTAAAACAATTAACACCGACCTAACGACTTGTTAAAAACATTCACGATAAGCAAACTTTTTTGTAGATTTTTTTTATTTTTTAATTGTACATTCTTCAGAGTGTATCCATCTACCGTCTGTAATTGAATTATGAAGTATAACAATACAAATGCCAACTTTCTTTATTGACTGATTATTCCTTGTCTTTCTGTATCTAATGAGCGATCGTATAAACCTTATATATTAGTTTCAATGTCCATACAGATTAAGCTAATGTTCGGTGAATACGATCCCATGGAAATTGTGTGTTCAAAATCTACCTTGTAATACTTTCAGCATAGTAATATAGCATTGTTGGCCGTGAATAAAAGTCATGGTTATTAAGCATTTTAAATTTCAATTATTAACGTTGCGATAAGTGGATTACACTTTTAACAACAGTTACTTATATTTTGACAGTGTATCACATATTTCAACAACTTTACGTCTATCATGTTTCAGGACGCATATAACAAAACGTCAACACAGTGAATCTCATTTTTCCGGACACACAGAGCACTACATATTACAACAACAATACAAAATTGACGTTCATGTTTTTTGCTGACTATCGTCCCTAAGACCAACACCGGATAAACTACGCTGTCTACTAACTTGCCATTATGTTCCTTGTGCCATCTGCATTGATGACCTTCTGCTCTACAGTGGTCATATACGTCCTTTGGATCAGCAAGTGAACGCTCTATTCACTTACGTCCAACCAGCCGTCTGTGCAAACGCCTACGAGGTAAATTGACTCTACACTATTCAGGTCGCTTTTTCAGTCTCCCATGACAGTTTTATTCAACAACGTTTTACTCTTTGTTCGGATTTGAACTTTTTTCTTACGTTATAAAGATGCTAATTATCGTCATTCTTGTGTTCTTGTTTTGATGTCGGCCATAGCTAATCTTCCGTATTATGAAGTACTCCGAGTACAAGGTCCACATGCAACAACAACTCATTTTAGATTACAGGTAATTTCAAATAGCATAATTATCTACAACCTATCGCTCTATCTTTGGAAAAGCACTTTTCGATTTGATGTTTTTATTTTTTCTAACATAAGTCAAATACACTGTCAATATAATTGTAAATATGATTGTCAAGATATATCTAATTGTGCACCAGTGTGTCTCGCTGGTGTTTTAATATATCTAACTGGTTAACATCAGATTGTGTGAATGGCATGTGTAAGGGCATAGTTTTAAATGTTTAACATTAGGAAACATCTTTTTTAACAGGACATCGCAAGTTATAACAAATCAAAGCAATGCTTTCAAGAGTATCTTTAAATATCGAATGAACGAATCTCGTAAACAAGAAGTCCGAAAGTATTTCTAGTTGAAAATGTATGTCCTTTTTGATACAGGTTAATTTAAGAATGATATAGACTATTTCTGATATTCGGATAGCCTTAATAAAGACATACTTGTTGCCAGCATTAATTAACTTCTTTTCTACATTCGTTTAAGATTGTTATTTCCTGCTAATCCTATGTTCAATCATGGCTTAATCCGGATATGTACGGATTTATGTCGAAGATTTTCCGGAAAAGTGTAGTGACGTCATGCAACAACAACTGGAATTGGACACCAAATATAGCAACGGCGTGCTTATCACAGTAAATATAAATTGTGCCTCAAGTACGTAACGTGTAAGATTCATTGGAGGATGAAGATGTCAGTGGTGCGTTGCGTTTGAGAATAAATTAAATACTTTCAATATATTGATTAACATTTGACGCAGTGACTGATTGTTGCTCATATTTTGTAGTGAGTCGTGTTTATAACAGTCACGAGAAACATCTGTTCTAAAGCGAAACTATAATTTAATTTTATAAAAAACAAATATGTAGTTGCTTCCATATAAATATTATTAATTACGTTAGTGCATTTTTAATAACGAAATGGTGAGAAGATTAAACGAAATAGCTATTAACAATATCTCCTGTCTTTTGTTAAACTTGTTCGAAAATGAGACAGAAAAAATTGCCGCAAAGAATTAAGAATTGAATTATTTGGGCTTTGATTTACAATTTTCTGTTTTTGTTTGGTATTGTTCATTTCAACAACGTTTAAAAAAGTGTTGCCTACACTGATCTGTGAACAATTCCTTTTTAATTATCGTAGAAATAGTATAAAATCTCGAAATTATGTGACATTATCTTTAATTTGACGGTATTTAGTGCGTATTTACACTATCCTTTTTCTTATATGTTCATAGTGTATGTATGGTGAGGTGCTTTCACGGTTTAAACCTCCATGACCATTGATTAGACGATCTTGACGTACTTTTGCCAGTGATTTACGACATTTCAAATACTGGTCATTATCTTTCAAAAACTAAAAAACGCTATATTTTATTCTTTTCAAAGCGTTATGTCATTTCACGCCTACGCATATGGTACAAAGTTTGAAAGTCATCTCTCAACGTGCATTTACACATTTATTGCAATCCCTTAGCCAAATTCTGACTATTGTGCGCAAGATTTGTTTGGTTCACAAAATGAAAAGAACTATTGATTTATTGGCTTGTAAGAGCTATATTTTCGTAATTACGAAAAACGTTTTATCCTTTTTAAATGAAAATAACATATCTGACAACATGTTTAGTACGTTTCATTTGAAAACGCACATTTGTAGCCAATATTATATATTTTTGCACGGTGACGCCGCCGCCGCCGTCGAAATCGACATACAAACGCTATTGTAAAACCTCTATGCTTTGCATAGCAAAACCAACAGGGTAGAAAGGTAAATGTTGCAAAAGTTATTATATTTTTTATGAATTATAACTTATAAGCGTCAACAAATTTCATTTTTTTTAATTGGAAAATAATCGTCGTTATTTCAAAACTACTTAAAAAGTTATTACGTCAGATCGGCGTTACTACAAAACAATGTCATAACAAAACTACGTCACTACATTACTACAAATCAACATTACTACAAAAGTACCTTACTTTACAAAGCAACGTTACTACAAAAGTACGTTACTACAAACCAACGTTACTACGATAGTACGCTACTACAAACCAACGTTACTACAAAAGTATTTTTTTACAAACCAACGTTACTACAATAGTACGTTACTACAAACCAACGTTACTACAAAAGTACATAACTACAAAACAACGTTACTACAAACCAACGTTACTACAAGCCAACGTTACTACAAGCCAACGTTACTACAAAAATACGTAACTACAAACCAACTTTGCTACAAAAATACGTAACTACAAACCAACGTTACTACAAAAGTACGTTACTACAAAAGTACGTTTCTACAAACTAACGCTACAACAAAAGTACGTTACTACAAACCAACGTTACTACAAAAGTACGTTACTACAAACCAACGTTACTACAAACCAAAGTGTAATCATTTGTCATATTCCAAAGTGGCATAACTGATTTCATTGCTCTACTCGCTATATTGTCAATTCCTTTACGGAATCATCCTCCAGAGCTCATGACGAATCCCAGGTAATTATAACTGTCCACAACCTCTATATTTATACCGTTAAATGTGAAAACGTCTGTTTATCGTAATTGACCGCCCTTGCGAAAAACCATTTCTTTAGTTTTGTCTACGTTTACTTTAAGTTTTAATTGATCACAGTACCGTTGTAACATGTTAAGGTGATTGTGTACTCCTTCGGCCGTTTTGCTTAAAAGAACACAGTCGTCTGCAAACATTATTAAGAATATTGAAAACTGGTCTAATGTTAAGCCGGAATTTATATGTTCATGTAACATTGTCTCAATATCGTTCACGAAAAGGTTGAAAAGAATCGGCGAGGTGATCTCCCCTTGGAATAAGCCGATGCCATTTTCGAAGAATTCTGATAGTTTATTAGTATGTTTAACACATGACTTGACTTCACTATACAAAGACCTTTTTCCGTCGATCCCTTCTTTTATCAGTTTGTACCATAATCCACTTCTGTAAATCCGGTCAAAACACTTGGAGTAGTCAATGTAAGCAACATATATCCTTTTCTTATCGTCCAAATGCAGCACAAATATCGCATCGGAGGTACTATGGTTTGCTTTAAAACCAAATTGGGCGTCTGTTAACTTTTCGTATTTCAATGCCCAAGATTTAAGTCTGTTATTTAACACGCTTGTGAACAGCTTACCAAAGCAGCTAATTAGTGTCACACCTCTATAATTATTTACATCATCTGAAGGTGATTTTTTTAATATTGGTACAATTATTTCTTTAGACCATACATTTGGGAAAGCCCCAGAGTCAAGAATATTATTAAACAATATTTGTAGCGGCCGAACTAGATGGTCAGCACATTCAATAAAATATTCGTTCAAGACATTGTCAATACCGGCAGACTTATTTCGTTTAAAGTGTTTTATGCCGTTTCGAATCTCACTGACAGTAAATTCCGAGTTTAGTTCACTGTACATAGTCTCATGTGTGTGTTGTTGTTCATCGAAGTTATGCAAGAAAGACTCAATTTATTCGGCATCCTCGACCTGAGCTTTGTCTGAGAGTTGCTTGAAATGTTCGACAAAAGCATTTAAAGAAACGCTGGAGTTCGTTTATGATTTTATTTTTTTTATTTTTTTTCCAAAAGACCCTAGGTTGAGATAGCCTTAAGTCATGCATTTGTCGTCCCCTATTTATAGCATAGTTACGCTTCTTTCGTCTTACACAATATTTGTAGTCCTTTCTACACTCTTTCATAAGTTTGAAATTAGCATCATTACGTGTGCAATTAAAACGTTCAATCGAATCCTTATACCTTAAAAGGTTATCCCTACATTCATTGTTAAACCATCGTTTTCGTTCTTGGTAATCTCCATCCAGAAATGTTCTCTTCTTCGAACGTACTTTCTTTTTGAAGTATTTATCTGCCTTTGAAACGATATTCTCCGTAAAATATGACACAGATTGTTCAACACCACATACAGTACAATCTTTACTTTCTAAAGTTTCAGTCAATAAGTTTACTTCACAGGATATGTCATTTACAAAATCCAATTTGTCAGAGTCCCTCTATTTGTAAAATTCAATATTACCATTACTATTTCTGTCAATTTCCGAGACCGTACTCAGTTGTAAAGAAATAGTGGCGTGATTCGAGAATTCGTTATACGAATGCATTTGAAAGTGATTAATATATTTAAAATTGCTGTACTTTGTTAATGCAAAGTCAACGGCGCTTTCATCGTTATGTGTATAACAAGTGTATTGACCGTTATCGTCGTAACCGCCTGAACGACCATTCATAATACAAATATTCGTAGATTTACAAATGTCAATCAGTTGATCTCCGAACCTATTATTCCCATTATCCATTGATAACCGTCTCGGTGGTACATCATTTAAGGTATCATACAGATCATGGTCACTGACCTTTTCATTTTCAATATAGTCTCTTTTTTGGCCTATTCTACAGTTAAGATCACCAATTAAAAGGGTTCTTCCGCGCTGTGCAAAAAGGGTCAATTCGTCTTCAATCTTACTCAAGATTTCACACAATAACATTTTTCACCAAGATTCTTTTTATACAGACAATTAGATAATACGATGCAATATAATCATAATAAAACTGTGGTGTTCTGCCAAGCTTTAATATATCATATCATAATAAAAGCGTCTTTATGGTGTTATTCAAAAACTAATTTCGTTCAGACATGACTTCACTAAATGGGCTGACAAACCAAAATGAACTACTAGCAGATCATTAAGAAAATAAAACACGCAAACAGAATAATATGTGAAGCTTTGGCTATACACGCCTTTCTTGAGACGGACAGGATTAGCGTCCTTGTAATTAAAGAAAGTGGTAGCACACGACATCAAATATCAATAATCAGTAAATACCATCTTGTAATGAAAATGATTTGCAGAGCTTGAAAAACTCTTATTTTATAGAGGTGCGTCTGCAGCCATAATATAGATATCTATTGCAAACGTATTCAATATGAAAATGAACTTACATTCATCTGCATTTAAGCGGCTTATATCCGCAATTTCGTTGAGATAGAGTTCCACAAAAAGGTCATAAATCGAATTCGCGGAAAAAAACACGTTGGCACCTCTGATGAGTGTTTGTCTTTTCGCACAGACAACACTAAAACGCGATCAACTTGGAAAGCCGCTAACATAAAGGCGAGAACATGACATATTCATTGGTCGTGATTTCCCGTTGGCGAGAATTAGATTGTCGTGTTTACGCCATTATTTCCGCAAACGTAAGACTGTTTTTGTTGTTGTGACTACTGCTACCACTGCTATTATTACCATAGCTTTTGCAACTAATTATTTTACTTAGAGTGACACTGTTATTCAAATTTAATACATACACATGTATAACAAACATCAATTTTGATTGATAATCTACTTACTAAATAATGCATTTATGAAAAACATTAATTACTGATAACAAGATTGTAACCGTGTATCAAATGGCAGAAAGCGCAACAATATTAAATGATCGTGAATGCTCAAAGATTTACTGTGGTTTACTAAAGTCTCAGGTAGAAATATTATGTTTTATGCCCATTTCTTTCAAATTAAATTCGGTTTCCTTCAAAAGAACCATTATATTCGTCATTTATTCATCATTTTTTGGAATACTTAATCACAATTATTAATTGTGGTAAGTCTTATTTAGTAGAAAGAGTCGTTTTAGACTAGCTGCGCATGCGATAAGAGTCTTAAGACCGCAAACTCCAAAGATCTACTTCTATTCATGTCGTTTTAACCGATTTTGTTGTCTCAATGCGCTCTATGTTTAGCAGAATGACGTCGAAACCATAAAAATAGATTAGTTGTATTGCAGTCCGAGTATGAGTTCTTGCTTGTTCGGCTATTTCAGCGCTGTATTTCTGTATCCCGGCGTTTTATCTTTAGCAGAATATAACTATTTTTAGATCGCTATATTTATCAGATTAATGTGGGTTAGAATAATGGAGGCTCTGGTAGGAAGGCTACATAATGATATTCACTCTGAGTTTAGCCCAAGATGTTCCAGATATTATTACCTACCGCAAGTGTCCAATAGCCTGCAGGGTTTATTATTTTAACCTGACGTGACCCTGAAGCACGTTTATTTGTAATGGTGCATTTCTTATATTACTTTTATGAGATAAGAAACAAAAATGATCGTCTGAGTGTCAAAATAGTTGTATCTCAGGTTTCGCGTTGCTAATGATTCAAATTCTATGATTTGCCTGCTGCACAATAACAAAATACCATTCATTCTATGATTTTTAGGCGTTTATATTATTAATCTGATTTTTTTGTGCAAAAACTTTGTTCCGGTGTATTCTCGGCATAGCTTTAGACATAAGGCTTTCAATTTATATTAGCATACATGCCTTGATACGACAGTGAGTTATGCATACGTTTGGTAAAGCAAAGTAGTTCGGAAAAAAACACCTGTAAAACATCCAAAGAGTGCGACGCATTCATAACAGCACTAGTACTATTTCTTCAAAGATACTTACATAAAACACAAATAACATATTATCAATAAAAATTGAAAAAGCACAATCATATTCTCATTCTTAGAACAGACAATTTCCAATAATCTAAAAACAGTTTCAACTACATTAACTGACCGATATTCTAAACATAGTTTCTACATACATTAACTGATCACATGTTTGTCCTCACCGCGGCAAAACGACCATCTGATAAGCTCTGCATTTTGAAAGGAAGTATTGCTAAAGTTGTTCATAAAATAAAATCATTTTCCTTAAACAATTGAAACGTTTATGTTCATAAAACTTGCCTAACGTATGATTTCTAATCAAAGCACCGAAAAACTTTAAAACCGATTGAAAGAGGCATGCATTATAACTTTTAAAACATGGGGATCGACGATATGTCAACTGAAGTGATAAGCTAATGCACTTTGAATGGAATTATTGCTGAAGTTGATTTAAAAACAAATGATTTTCCTTAAACAAAACGTGTATGTTCATAAAAGGAAATGGTATATATGATGTATTATACTTTCCTATCGTATGATATTTAATCAAAGCAAGGAAAACCCTTTAGAAACGATTGAAAGGGGTATGCATTGTAACATTAGATATATGGGGATGGGTTATTACGACGATTGAAGTGACGTTTACATAAACAAAATGACACAAGGCGCCATAAAATAGATACATGTTTGTTTCCTCGCCCAATCTGGGCACAAGCGCTCTTGGCCCTAGGCACAGTTTTCACTTTTTTTATATGTGTCCTTCACCCATTCCCATTGTTCAAATAAAATTTGCAACTCTCAACTATTTGCCCGCATATAGTCTTTCAGCGCATTCGCGCTTTGATTAATATTTTGCTGCAGCTACTACAACTAGAGTAAATACCACTATGGTAATTCATTCTTCATGAGATATCAACATTAATATTTGGTTTTAATCGGATATGTGTTCTATTTAGTTGTGACTTCTTTGGCAGTAGAATTCGATCCGGGGTCATCTGGATTGCTAAACGAGGTATGTATCAAGGATTATAAAAAGATGTATATCGGAATTCGTCAACATTGCAGTAAAGGTGACAACATGCACTTTTTTATGTTTTTATTAAACTGATGAAGTAACCACACTTTCCAAGATTTGTTTTTTGTTTTCGTCGATACTTTTATATATCAGGTTATATTTTATATGAAGACTTAAAGAAGTATAATTCACCAAGAAATGTGTTCTTTAAACTAGACACAAATTTGTTCAACTAAATAAGGACATATGTAAGCAGGCAAGTCTTTTGTGATATTTGTTACGTTATTCATGCACTAGTCGAATACATACGTTTATTAAATGATGGCGAGTGTCAGTTTCTTTTTAGCATATGCATTTTATTCCAATAATAGGGAAAATACCTACAAGTTTCACCTGCGTTGACGATGAACCAATTCATATAAGTTGATGAAGCAATATTAATTCCCGTTGTACATTCAGAAATGTTATTCCCGAAGAGTTTAAAACAAAACATATATCCAAGCATTTACATTACGTTTATAAGCTAAATTAATACTGTGATGATACATTTTGAGATTCAAAATCTAAACACTACGTTTGACCAAATTTTCTTTCTTTTAATTTGTGACGTCACATCTGGTTAGAAGACGTCATTTGCTATTTAGATAAAGAAAGTGATGAAAACTTTACGAACATGTTTCATAAAATGAAGAGTAAATAGTACCGTAGACTAACTACATATCATAATAAAAGCGTCTTTATGTTCTTATTAAAAAAAAACAATTCCATTTAAAGATAATATAAAGATTAATCAAATTAAATTAACATAGACGTGATCTCAATGTTGATATCTAAAACGCACTAACACAGCGATGCTTCGTAATGACGGATGGTTTACCTGAAGAAAAATCAATTACAAAACATCACGGCGGGGAATCCACGTGACCAAATGGTAGGTTTTAGTGCAAGATGGCGTCACGACAACGCTCGAAAATCAAGGTAATACATATAATTATAATAGTTTCTTTAATTGTTAACATAGCCTATCATATGCCCACCTACCTAGTGTGTATTAGCATATCCATGTTTTCCTTGAAACTTTAACCGTTATCGAGAACACTTCGGCAATGTTTCCAAAATGTACGAAATCCGACTGGTAGGTTACAGTTCCATTTATCATTTTGGCTTAGATTTAGCGGAAAATGAGGTTATAATTTGGGGAAATCGCAAAAAAAAACACTTAAGTTTGGTTTAAACATAACAGGCACATGCATTTGGGAACGAATATTTTAATGATTTTAAAAGATATGAGAACGAAAAGAAAATGATAGGTTGCAGCTCCGATTTTTGAAGAGATAGGTTGCAGTTCCATATTTAGGTTGCCGTCTGGACTGCAGGTTCTTTGACTTAGTTTGTGTTTTCAAGCCAAACATATAGGTTCCCATAAAACTGATATTTTTCTATACCATTGTTCTTTTTAAATAGTTATAACATCATTTAAAATAATAAAATCATTGAAAATCACATCGAGACTGCCGTTTTTATACTTTTGATTTTTCTGCTTACAAATTTATAAGGTTACCATTATTAATGATTTTTTTTCTGTGACAAAATGATGTATTACACGTTTAGAGTTGAATTGTTAAACCATTATCTGTGATAAAATCTGCACACCAGTATACTTTTATTGTATGACGTGTCAATCGATGTTTGCAATTTTCGATATATCATATGGAATGCATTTTTATCTTTTAGACCAATGACACGAATAAGAGAGTCTTTCCCTTCATCAACTTAAACGAAATGAATGCAGGATATCTAAACAGCCAACCAAAACAAATGTCAGCGATACAACAAAATAAAAGAAGTGTTCAGTGAGCATTCGTTTGATCACATGGTGATGTCAAGACTGGCCTCACGCAAAAAGAAAGCGACAGCACCCACAGACAGAAATGCAATACAAAGGGAAACATTAGGTGTACGTTGGGAAAAGGCTAGATGAAATTTGCCGAAACAGCTTTTAACAAAGATCATCGGAAAAGACTCATGTGTCATTCAAATAACAAAAAAACACGACAAATATATCCATTTTCACTGTAAATATCATAAAAAAGTTCATGTTTTGCTGATGCCGTTCTTAAATTTGGTATTTTCGCTTTAATATATATATGTGTGTGTTATAATATTAATCAATCAACATTTTGTGTTAATTGTTGTACTTATCTGAGGTGGGAGAAAAGTTGTATCCGTAATACTTCACATTATAATATATTGGCAGTAAATAAATAAAAATGTTAAACATCCTGATATTATATACACGTGATATTATTCATTAATCCTATATATATATATATATATATATATATCTTTAATTCATAAAAAATAAAAATAGTTTGTCACATTTCAAGTCCTCCATGCTTGTATATAATATCAGTGATACAATCACATTACATAATTTGCAGTCCAGACGACAACCTGTATATGGAACTGCAACCTATCTCTTCAAATATCGGAGCTGCAACCTATCATTTTCTTTTCGTGCTCATATCTTTTAAAATCATTAAGATATTCGTTGCCAAAAGCATATGCTTGTTATGTTTAAACAAAACTAAAGTGTTTTTTTTGCGATTTTCCCAAATTACAACCTCATTTTCTGCTAAATCCGAGCCAAAATGATAAATGGAACTGTAACCTACCAGTCGGATTTCGTACATTTTGGAATCATTGCCGAAGTGTTCTCGATAACGGTTAAAGTTTCAAGGAAAACATGGATATGCTAATACACACTAGGTAGGTGGGCATATGATAGGCTATGTTAAAAAATAAAGAAACTTTTATAATTATATGTATTGCCTTGATGTTCGGCTCGAGTCGAGTCGAGCGTTTTCGTGACGCCATCATGCACTGAAACCTACCATTTTGTCACGTGGATTCCCCGCCGTGAACATTATTACAAGTAAGTTCACTCGCAACAAATTCTTTAAAATGGGACATCTTTACTTTTTTCTTTCATTCGCCTTTAGAAGGAATAATATTTATGTTCAAACATTAAATTGCTTATTTTACCATCGGGAATCAAGTCTCAGACACAGACCCATTAAACTTTAAACAAATGCGTGTTCTTATTTCGTTCAGCTTGTGGTCAAAATCCTTGTTTCCACTCAGACAAGACTTCACTAAATGGGTAAACAAACCAAAACGAACTTCCAAAAGATCAGAATGAAAATAAAACACGCAAACAGAATAATATATGAAGCTTTGTCTATACAATCCTTTCTTGAGACGGACAGGATTAGCGTCCTTTTAATTAAAGAAAATGGTAGCACTCTACAAGTTTCACCTGCGTTGACGATGAACCAATTCATTTAAGTTGATGAAGCAATATTAATTCCCGTTGTACATTCAGAAATGTTATTCCCGAAGAGTTTAAAACAAAACATATATCCAAGCATTTACATTACGTTTATAAGCTAAATTAATACTGTGATGATACATTTTGATATTTCAAAATCTAAACACTTTACCTTTGACCAAATTTACTTTCTTTTATTTTGTGACGTCACTTCTGGTTAGATGACGTTAGTTGCTATTTAGATAAAGAAAGCGATGAATACTTTACGAACATGTTTCATAAAATGAAGAGAAAATAGTACCGTGGATTAACTATAGTACGATTAAAACTAACGAAACAAAACAATATTTTGATGGTTTCGATCTTTTTGTTTGTAATTGACTGAAGTGGTAGACTGTTATTTAAACGCGCAAATCACGTTAGAAAATGGGCAATAACCTTTATCTAATAACGCAGGGACACAAGACAAAACACATATAAGCTTGTCTAACTCCTTCAGCTATGAAGTAGTCCATCGTTAACTTATATCAGATTTATATTCATACTGAATAGGGTTTTACAAATTGCCGCTTTCGTACAAAGAAGACACCAAAATCGTTTACAATGACAATGGAAACAAAAATTTAAATGAATTTGGCAGTAAATCAGTTAACCGAAAATGCTTTTCAAACGTTTAATTATCAAATGACTGGCATTCAGGCACGCGCATTAGCATTCATTAGTTTGGCTAGACTCGACCAACCCTGACATTAATTATGGTAGGTTGCCCTTTGTGAATATACTCGCTTATATTTTACAACGAAAATTGATCATGAATATAGGCATAGTACTTGGAGTGAATTATTTAGTTTCCAACAAAGTTGCAGCAATAAAAAAGACGACCAACTGCCTTAAACAGGCTTATGAAATATTTCTGGTCTCAAGCGAATAATTTAAAGACTTAATTCTTATATAGTAAATGAATCTTTATGTATTGTCCGTGTGACTTTTAATTGCAATTTCCTTAACCAAATTACCCTTTTCGCTTCCATACGCGCGGAATAAAAAAAACGTACTGAAGTTCATATTTTTAGAGCAGTAATTACTTTGTACCCTACGAATGACCATTTATATAAGATACTCCCTTAAGAGTGGATCTGCAATGTCTTTAAGAAACCAAGATAGTGATTATGTTTCCAGCTAACACCTTTTCCTGTAAATGTAGTTCTGTAGCACTGTGATTGAGTTTTATAATCGCCCTCTTAAAATTATCCTTCATGCGTGCTTTTCCTGTTGTCAATCGGCTTAAAACAAAATTTAACGCGTTAAGATGAGCATTTCGTTAAGACTTGAATTCAAATTACTACATTTGTATATGCAAAAACATAACAAGTTATATCATATGACGTTCTAAAGTGAAAAAATGTATTAACTTTGAGACACATCTAAAAGTCTTTTTGTTATGGATTATACCCTAATTCTAAACATGAGCTTTAGTGTCTTAATAATATATAGTTGTTTTCTTAAATGTATTGTCATACTCTTAATATATTGAATACACAAATGCTATAAAGAGTATACAGTGTCCTTTATTAAGTAGTGTATTTCCGTAATTATTCAATGAAATATTTCATACAAGTATAGGCTACAAGCGCCAGTATGATAGACATCGATGGCGTCACAACATGTGTGATAGTGGTATGAACAAATAAAAACAATAAGTCAGAAAGAGTAAATTTCATCCGCACCTGTCCACTATATCATGTCAAAGTTAAAGTGACACTCTTATTCAAAATCAATACATACACATGTATAACAAAAATTAATTTTGAGTGATAATCCTTTAACTACTTACTAAATAATGCATTTAAGGACAATAATAATTATAACATGATTGTAACCGTGTATTAAAAAGCTGGAAACGCAAGAAATATTGAATGATTGGTGAGTGCTAAAAGATTTACTGTGATCTACTATCGTCTAACAAGGTAGAAATACCGTGTTATCTGCACCATTCTTTCGACTCTTACCCAGTATCCTTCATAAGAACCACTGTTTTCGACATTTATTTATCCTTTTCGGTAAATTGAAACAGTTTTATTAAGTTGTGGAAATCTTATTTTGGAGTTAGAGCGCATATCTAACATCCTTATGACCAGTAATCCAGTAATCCACTGAAATTCCATTGTTCCTTTAAATATTATTAATTAAATCAAAATAATATATTCTTCAATCAAACATAAGAGTATTCAGACAAGTTCAGCACTCTGTTTGACAAGCTCAACTTAACTGATCTTCTATATACATTAAAACAAATTCGAATCCACTAATGACCTGACCTGTCCATATCCGTTATTGTCACCATTTCCCCGTATCCTCCGTTTAATAATTGCCATCTTATTACTGACTCCACTTGACCATTAATTGTTTGTTTCAGCATTACAGCCTGAGCACCATGTTAAGCAGCTTGACAGGATCACAATTGTCTATTGTTCATGTAATGTTAACCTTGTTCATTATTTGTATTTTTTCTTAAATTAAACATCTGTATTTTGAATATCCAAAAAATATTGTTTAAACTTAATTACTTAAACAGTTAAACATTTGTCATGAAGAAAAAGTTCAACAAAAATAAAGCTATTCTGACATGTTTAACATAATCATGAAATGTTGAATATAAATCGAACGTAGTAATATTTTAGTAGAATTTCCATCGTTTAAAAGATAAAACAAATCTTATTATGCTAGATCACAACAACATAAAAAAGAGACGCCATGTTCAAATGTTCAAAGTAAAACATAACAGAAATGTCTTGCTTAGGTAATGTTTTGGTCGAATTTCGGATGAATTGTGATGATAGAAACATTTATTGTCACCACCTTTTACCGGATTTAATATTGTGTCTTGTAAAGAAGCCAACTGATTAAACAAATCTTATTATGCTTGATCACAACAACATAAAAAAAGAGACGCCATGTTCAAATGTTCAAAGTAAAACATAACAGAAATGTCTTGATAAGATAATGTTTTGGTCGAATTTCGGATGAATTGTGATGATAGAAACATTTATTGTCACCACCTTTTACCGGATTAAATATTGTGTCTTGTAAAAGAAGCCAACTGATTAAACTGTTAAATAATGTCGTGGCAGAATCATTCAGTATGTGGCAAATACTAAATTCAACTAATTGAACATCACAGTTAATGAACTGTATTGTAGTTTTATCGATTACACGCTTTATCATGCGATATTAATGACCATTTAAACCAAAGAAATGCGTTTCGAGCTGAATTTGTATGGTTAACGTTTTGCAACCGAAAAACAGCATTGTGACCAGTCAATTTTACTTTCCTGAATAAGTGAGTGACTACTGTCGAAATGATATTATAAGTATGACCAGATTGTGAGCTCGAGGAAAGTGACAGGTGGACTAGTTTCTTCCGATGAAACTGAGCTGTAGCTGCCCTTTTAATTGAACAAGGACTAAATGTCCCAAGACATACGTACTGGCATTTTAAGTGCCATTGTATTGCATAAACCATTCACTGTGGTATTTTGTGGCAGAGAAATCAAACGGCTCGAAATCATACACAATTTCTACGAATGACGATAATTTGATAGTTGTTTTAATGTACTGTTACTTGTGTGTTTCTTATTTTGCTTGGCATTTTGTGTGCCTTTAACCAGGAACTTGATAACATTTTGCTACTTGGTTCGTCCTGGTTAATTCCAACATTGTATTCCTACCATAACTCAGTGCGTTAAGAAGTTACTTGTTACAACAATCCCGTATCCAACCCGTAATAAAGCCGTGATAATCTACATTCGACTTAAACAGTCTTAGAACATTTGAAAGTCAATTGATTGAAGTCGCTTTTAGGAAGATCTTGCTCATTTAATAGTGTTTGAGTTAAGTCCTTGTCTTAAACAGACTGGAAAGATTGCTCAAGTCAGTAACACATTGACAGCTGATTGAAATGTAAATGCCTCTCTCAAAGCTCCTGTTGACCTAATTCATACTAATTGGACCCAATTTAAAATAATTGACGCGTAATTTGTAAGTACTGATTTCATGAAAAAATGTGTTGTTTTCGTCTCATAACTCCTTGACAAATAACTGAAGTATACATAGAAAATTGGTTTTGAAATTGGTTATAAACGAGCTTCTTCTGTACATATCTATCCGTACAGCACTAAAGGATACAAGAACGTTAGTTTAGTGCCTCCCATTTACTTTTGCTTACATCGAAATAACGTGGATGATATTTCCTTAGATCAAATGGTTAGAACCAGGCATGTACAGTATCCAAAGTGCTGTTTTCAAGCGATTCTATGTTTTAATTGATATTGATCTACATCAATAAATTCAGCATAAATCTGAATTTGTACCGACTTTGATATATCTAATCTCTATTTTTATGTGATAAAACACCTTTAATTAGGTATTCCTGTTCAATTTATTTTCTGTTCTTAGCTTGTAAATGTTCATCTTTGTTTTGCAAACGAGTTAACGTTTTCCCTGTTAATAAATGAATACCTTTCTCAAAATGTACACTTTCATTTTCTGAAATCTAGAAATAATTTGACTTGGTAAGATTGTTTTTTTAGTTTCATTTTCTGCGTAAACCTATAGCATAAAATATGTCTTTTAAACTGCCAAATAATCAACGTAATTGTTTTAAAAGTTGTTATATCTATCGAACGTCTACCACAACTCCCGATTAGTCGTGTATGCATTATGCGGAAACCGTGAACTGGCTTTTACGATTCTTTTTTCTTAGATTTTTTGAGACGTTATAACGTGTAGTCGGTAGTTTCTTAAACAAAATTCAGCATCATTAATTGCGGTCGTTTTTCACTACAACAACTGATGTAAAATGTGCTTCCAATCGGATGCAGCGATAAATTTACTGTAAAATTTATATTTGGGCAAGTTTAACGACTAACGTACGAACAACACAAAATGGTTTCATATGATGGCATATCAGTCAAGTCAATATTTGTTTATTGTCGGATGTTATATGGAATCCGAACAAATATTGACTTGACTTGATTATCGCATATGTTTTTTAAACCTTTTACTTGCTAATTAAAGCGTACCCTTTTTTAACCACTTATATATATATCAATTTTTAGAGATACAAGTAACTTAGTGGAATATGTGATGAAGGATTTAACCAATCGATTAAATCTTGGTCAATCAGGGAGGCTGAATATTCAAGCACATTTTTCACAAATGTTTTCTAAAAAGGTGCAACTATTTAATACCTTGCCCTACATTTGTTTGTTTTGGTTTCAAACATAAATATTTTGGTATTTTATTTTTCTTAAGAACGTATGTTGGTAAGAACACTCGCTTCTCACCTCGGCGACCTGGGTTCGATTCCCTCTCCTAGGCGCATGTGATTTTGGTTTGTGGTTTCCAAGTTGTTTCCTACGGATAGTCCAGTTTTCCCAAGAACCTTACACGACACTCTCGCGTAACAGCGTGCCGAATTGTTTAATCAATATAATGTTAAGCTATTTCATAATCATTGTGAAATATGTAACTTTAAACTGAGAAGTATGTGTGTAATTTTAGGAACACTTAGTCTAGGACTGAATAAATATTTATGACACAATCTTCCAAACAGAACATATCACATAATTATGTATAATTCAGATTTCAGAGTCACATTTGCCTTAATTCTCTATCTTTATTATGTGTAATTCCAATTAAAAATTATATGTTTCGGCTTTTGTTATTTTGCCATCACTCAAAACATGTTTTGTCTAACAAACACATTCTTTCAGCCATTTTCAAATGTTATTTGTCTGAAGATAATGTTGTGCGTGTTTATAACAAGCGCGCTGTGGTGTATAGCGGCGAAGACCTGTTTATATCCCGCTAAGAGCAGCTGATAACGGCAATAAATGAAAAAGAAGAAAGAAAACATTAAATATAGTGTTTTTGTTGTTTTTAATTTATTGTAATTCTTGTCTCTACTTCTTAAAATAACCTCACGAAGCGCATGAAAGAGCGCCCCAAATAGACCTACATTAAGATAAAATCAAGAGTTGATAAAATGGCTTGTTTTTATTCAAATGCCATATTACATAAACAATACTAACATTCTGGAAGGCATGCTTTAAGCGTTCTCATATAACGTCGATGCAGAGTTAACGGATATATTTATATATCAAAAAACCATAACTATAGATGATTATAATTACAATAAAGTATTATAATTTTGTTTTGTAAAGAACCAGAGTTTATTTTCTTTGCTCTGACATTAAATACCCATTAAACAAATATTTTAATTTGTAAGTTGCCTGAGGTATTTTCGTGATAGGTGTACAAGTTGTCTAGGTAAAACATATGAATGATAAATATTGTGATCGAAATTACCCTTGTATTAAATATGATTATATATTTACGTCAACGACTGTACTTTGCTTTGTGGTATCATGTAATAATGTCATGTAATGTCACTAATGATAAACGCCATTTATTAATTATTCCAAGACATTTATTACTTTGACGGTGTTCAACTGTACTGACATTTCGACGTTCGATTGCCACCGTCAAACATAGCAACAGGATAACGTACTTGAATTGAGATAAGAGATCCCTTTTACATAGTATTAAAGCTAACTGTCTGATAAGCAAATGATATATATCGTTTTGGCTGTTTGCATATGTTTGTTTCCGTTATTTTAGAATAAGTCTAGTGAAGTAACTTCAAACTAAAAAAAGAAGAATACTTGCACCTTGTATGATAATGTAACGAGCTGTGACATCCAAATTTTCGCACATTTACAAAGCATATATACCCCTTAGAACATTATCATTTTAATTACGTTGGAATTCCATTCCCTATCTTAAAAAAATCCCAACATATACATGATCTGTCACGAGCCGTCATAAATTACATACATAATTGTATTCAATACATTCAGGAATTTTGTAAGCTTTTTGTTAAATGGTTATGTTAAATCCTGTAAGATGAGGTCATGTTCTTTTTTGGTTTTCTTTTTTGTCACGTTTTCCTCTTCTGATCAATATGGAAAACTGTTAATTTATATAAATATTTTTTTCTCAAACAAAGTAATAAATCAACTTATGACTTGCTGGAAAAATAACCAATTTAAAAAGTAAGGACATTTTAGGAATTAATTGAGTGATTGAACGGGGTATGAACGTTTTTGGGCTGGTAAAAGTGTGTGGAATCTGAAGGGCTCCACGCGTGTTTTAACTAGCCCAATTGCGTTCATATACCTGATATTACAATCGATAACGCATTTCATTACTTATTTTTACACCATATTTTCATTATTGCTTGCACCATAAATTGTAAAGAAAATGTTCATCTCATTTAAGAAAACCTTAAAGTAATTATTACATCCATTCTGTAAATAGATCGACCCGACTGTTACCGGAAACAGTTTATAGAATTACGTCACAATAACGCGGAAACAATTAACAATTTCAAAGCTGATACGTTAAATCACTTTCAAACGTAAATTTGAAGCTTTAATGAGACTCATTCATTTAGCATATAATATTTAACACTTTCCAACATGTCGAATACAGTTTCCCGTAGCTTGCTGACACAACACCACAACACCAACAATAACAATTTTCAATTTGATATAATTTCGCGATGATTTGCGATCCGAACATATCCGACCATGCATTGTTTACCGGAAACAATTCGAAATTGCTGTTAGCAGTTCATCACAGGAATGGCAGTTGATCTCTTAATATACGAAAATCAATACAAACCGCAATGTTAATGTTTTATAATTCGCAAAATCTTTGCAATTTCCGTTTTGTTTTAGAAATTGACCTCGAATATTATAGGGAGTTCTAAGTTGTAATACGACTTGTTCACCGTAAGTATGCAGATCTCACCTAACATCTTTTTAATGCCAACATACTGTTTTTATACCAACCGACTAACAATATTTTGTTTGTTAAATAACACTTTCGTATTACATTATTATATACCCATGTGTTTTGCGGAATTGTTTCAATATGGCTTCATTCTACAGCTGTCTGTAAAAATATAACCGAGCGTTTTCCGATTGAACAATATTTATCCTTGCTTTCAAGGATGGTACTTGGTGAGTGTCAAGGAACAAGAGCCTACTGAAAGATATCTGTGTTTATTGAGATGCTAAGAGAAGTTGCTTCCATCATCAATATCCCGCTGTGAGCTTCGAAAGGTACTTCAAACGTGTCAATAACGATTGATAGAAATATAAAAGTTAATAAAAACTATCTTTTCAGAACAAAAACGGGGTTTTGTTGTAATGATTAATTCCTGTTCTTCGAAGGATATTTTTAACTAGGAATAGATCGAACACGTTTATGACTAACTGTAACTTGTAATGTACTTGAAGCTGTACGAACATTGATGACCTGATTAATCAGACCGTTAGATAATCGTTGACGATATCAATTATTATTTTCTTTGACGAAAAACATCAATTCATCAAATAATTATTCCTGCGGGATTTCCCCTTAATCTGAAAAAAACTATTAGTTACGAGCTAGCCATAGGTTAAGACAAAATCATTCGATCGGCAAAACAATTGTCCTTAAAAAATTACGTTCGGTCAGCTGTATAAAATGGCAGCCTCCGCAAGTAAATGCACAATGGTGCAAATCCCAGGCAATACGTCACAAAAGCATCAATAATATGGCGACACAATTCTGAATGTTAAATAAAAACCCGCAGAGGCAAATCACATTAAATAATTTGTTTATTGCATTTGATGTGATACAAAATACAGAAACCATTGTTAGTAGAAAATCTACTGACCGATTTTTTTGAACTCACAAATGAAGAGATTATAAGGCTTTATGATTTTTTTTTAAATATTGTTGGTATATTGTGTATTTCTAAATACCAGCTGTATTTTTGTTTGAATGCTCTTTTTCATTTTGACATACTTTTTTTATAGTTATTCTTACTTGAATGTGATTATTAAGAAGAAGAATCTTCATTTTAAGTCGGGTATAAATAACATAAGCTGAAGGAGATGTTTTCCGGCAGACATGGATGATGAATCACTCTTGTTTACACAAAATGGTAACCGTAGTCTTGAGTATCGGTCCAGAAAACTGGAGTACCGAGCCTTCTGTTCCGGCTGTATTCAGTTATATTTTCTTATAATTTGGGGTGGGGGGTTAATGACCTAATTTTTCGTTATATAGTCAGAATTTTTCACAGATTGTTGAGACTGATTCAAACACTAGTAGGGATATGCTCAGGTGCAACAAACATTTCACGAAAGTGTTTATGTACAAAGAATATAGCCTTCAGTGGAATTAAGAGCTCTCCAAATATCAGCATATTATGCCAATATATTTTGCCAACTAGGCTAAAGAGAAAAATCCTATTTGAAGTGATATGAACTTGTTTTTACAGCCTCTGGTAATCTAGTTTTACTTTGAGGCAATTAACCGAACGACAATTACGTTGTGCCATAGTAAACATGGACAAGTGGCATGATAATTGAGAGCGGTAATCGGTCGCGAACATTTGTGATCCTATTTTGTAAATTGTTCAAAACATAAATAGCTGGAGTTTTTGGTTATATCTTAAGAAGCATAATAACATTTGAGAAAGTATTACTTCTGATATTAAATTATATGTTCCGTGCTAGTTGAACACAAACGTCCGGAAACAGATTTGCGTCTTTTCATCTCATTCCTGATAAACTAATGAATAATAAAGTACATCAATTAACGTATTTTGCCCAAATACCAGTCCGTTTCTGCACTGATGATAGCTTGCAATTATTTCTTACCAATCATGTATGCCTTAAACTCAAAGCATTAGTTTCATGCTTATTATATAATACCGACCAAACTGGTTAGTTTTATATTTCAGTTGCATCGTTTAATCGTGATACTTAAAATTACCCGCAACCTTACGACTTGATATAAACAGTCCAGAAAACATTTGTTGCTGTATGAACTGTCTGATAACTAAATTTTGTACATGTTCATGCTTCGGTGTATATGCATCAGTTAAAAAAAAACGTTTGGTAATTGAAATGCGAAGTAGAATGCACTTTGCAAATGTAAGCTGTGTTTATTGACTTATTATTGAGAAGTATCTAATGAGCCACCCTGTATATCAAATATAATATATTGTAGTTACAATGGTCCGAGTTATCGAGCGAGTTGCCGTGAGCGCAGAACTCTAACTTGTATCAAAACAAATTTACAAACCAATTTCTGTTTATGACCTTTGTCGTATTCGAAATCCTCTGTCACGCGATATGCAGTGGTAATCAGTTGATAGAAACGCAAGTGAGAGTTGATATGTGTGTCCTATCTATGTGTCGTCTATTTTGGCGACATGTTTTGGATAAGTTAGGAGTTAAACAAATTTAAAAAAATAAACAGATTTTAACAGATTTTGGCTCAAAAAGCATTCACATTATTACGGACATGTCCGTCGACATTAGTACTTCGTTTATATGTCAAACTTCCCCAAAGTACATATTTAACAATGTCTTGAGAGATCTTGATGATATCTTGCCAAATAAGAAGGATTTTCAGACAAATAATGAAATTTCGTGGATGAAATTCATTTCCGGGTTAAAAAAATGCATATATCATTTTTAAAATATCTGCAATAAATATAAAGCCACAAGACAGTGTTGATTGGCATTCCGATAAATTTGACGCACAAACATATTCTTTTTGTATTAAGACATTTCCGGGAAAACGTAAATGCTTTTTGTTTGGAAATCTGATAAAATATTCTTTCGGGAAAAATGTTTAACTTACTCCTAATTACAGCTTTTCATGTTGCATCGGATATATGAGTCATGCTTGTTAAGTATTGAACCTCAAAACTAAATAGAAGTTGATTTTTTTAAAGCATTTAAAATTTTGGTCCCTCAATTGACTTTTGCATCGCTGCCGACCCTTAATGACTTAGTTTTATTTCAGTGAACAAATATCGTTTACTCACGTTTAATTTGACACTTATGTTTTGTGCTAACAATTGTCTCGAGGACCAATACCGGATATATTACTCTGTATAACAACCTGCCATTATGTTCCTTGTGCCAACAGCATTGGTTAAAGTCTGCTATATAGTGGTTGTATACGTCCTTTGGGTAAGCGGTCGAATTATACATTCCCTAACATTCAACCAGCCGTCTTTGCATCGACGTAGATGTAATTCGGCTAATCTCGTATAACAACTTCATGTGACAATGCTGACTTTTTTATCGTATTGATGTTTTTTACATGATGCTTAACCGATATACTATTACAGCTTTTAGTGGAATTTAACAGTATTTCTTTTCCTAGCTGTCAAATGCAGACATATTCGTTGGATTAAACAAACATGATGCTTATGGAATATATAGGAAAATCATAAATCATTATGAGCCGTACTGTTTATGAATCAGTGCTATACTCAGAATCAATCAAACTGTATCAATAACTAGTTATGCACGTATGTTAAAATATTTTAATTTTTCATGTACGTCATAACATCGGATTTACCTCTATTAATCTACAAGTTAATCTCTTAATTCGGATAGGAATGGTCCGATCTTTAATTATTTCTTCTTTACACATTTATTTAATTAAACTACAAGAAAAAGAAAAAACGCATGTCAGATATATTTGACAAATGTTTATCGCTTATAACTTTTATGTAATGTCAAGATGTAGTTTCTGTCTGCGGTTTCATATGTTACATCCACGTAACATTAGGTCGAAAAGAACTTCTATTTTTGTATACAAACCTTCTCACGTAAACCTAACATGTCGTTACTTTTCGACACTGTGTTGTTGTATTAGACAAGCACCTGCTGTTGACACTGCAGCATCAATCTCGTGCCCTTTTTCCTTGACCAGGTTGAACATTTTATTCATAGGTGTAATAAAAAGACAAGCCTTTCCAAGTGTAATTTCAAAAACTTACCTCGGTGTTTATACCATACTTTGTGTATATTTTGTCTTACTACTTTGATATTAGTTGTGTAGTTTGTAGACAAATGTTGTATTGTAGTCGTAATATCTCGTTGCCATGAAACAATGTGATACACGTATGATAACGGCTTATTCCGGTAGACTTGTTTAAACAATTTGTCTGACGATATGATTTTGTTTTATTTCAAGGCGCTTTGCATCAAACTGACATCGTGTTTACAGACAAAATACTCGAGAGACAAACTATTTTCAATTCAGCTTTTAACAAATCTTAGACTAAGGTTAATTGTAAAGCGCCCACTATAGATTATAATTTAGATATTCAATACTATACCTTTCGCCAATATTGAGGTAAATGTTTATGTGGTAAATGAGCATTTGCTATTAACTAACTTTATGAGTAAATTCATGTCTCAATGCGTGATAACTAAACGATTCTAAGTGACATTCAACATTGAACTATGACGCAAATGAAACCATGTATGTATAACGTTTTAAAAGCAAGAATAACAACACTGTTTCATAACTTCGATCAGATTGTTTTAGATTGTGTCATATTTCGCTTTAAAGGGTACGTGTTTGTATTCTTTCACGTTTGATATGTGTTACAACGGGTAATTCTGGAAGCATAGCACGTTCTTTAGACAAAACACAGATAAGGTTAATTTTACGGTAATTAAGAGTCATGTTTTTACAAAAATATCGAACTCGAAGTTCAATCCGAATTTTTATGGGGAAAAACATAAACACTCATATGTTATAATGCAAATTATATACAACCTCTAATTTGTTATGATTTTGTTCATAGTAATAATAGACCTTTGAAAATCATAATCATTGAATGCCGACATGTCTGAAAAAGTTTATAAAAGCAGATAGTGTTTAAATATTAACATGAACGCGTATACTTCTTCTCGAGGTATCGCTGTATCGCCCTTCCTTGATCTGACGTGGTGAATTCCCACAACATGCCCATCTACCATATAATCAAAAAATATCACTGAGACCACAATTGACAAAAATGCTAGAGAATCCATTATAAAAGGAAGGAAACTCGTTTCTTGTGGGCTTAGCAAAACGATAGTTTTACATGTGAGCTCTAACGGCAGAGTGTCGTGAGCCGTTGAAAAACACTTTGGTCTCAAACTAATCACCATCTCTATCAATCTTGATTTCATGTTGACATTGAGTATCATGAAACACATCATTGTTTTCATTTGCACTCACCATCTCAGGTCTTCAAGCAAATTATAATCTTGCTTCTAGTTTATGAAATTCCCAATTCTCAATTATTTTGTAAATTTGTTTTCGTCCATCTTCAACTGCCCACACAACCCCCTTTACGCTGGTCATCGCAGCATGTCCCATGTATATTTTATCTGGTAGATCCTCAACTGGTTTAGCTATTCCCAAAGTAAGTCAGTAGTGAGATGTTTTGGCGCAAAGAGTGTACAGAGGCTGCAGTTTCCGATTTAAGATGCACATTTTACTATACCGGTAAAGAGGGAAATATCCGAAAGGTATCTCGGATATTTTCGAGGCTAGAGTTAAACCCGGGTCCTCTCACATGCTAGTCCGGCGTCATACTACCAGACCAATTCTCTACCTTGTAGGTAGCTACACCTTACATAATATTTTTCAATCTGAACACGATAACAGGAGGTATGGATTTTTTAAATTCAATTATGTTTGTATACTTTCCAATGTTAAAACGCGTGCTTTCTCATTATGCAAAACAATAATACAGCAAAACTGTATTTGGATTTCTGAAGGCGACACAGTTCCACATAATTAACGCGTTTCATTTGAAAACTCTGCTTTTTAACTACCTTGCATGTGAAGCCATATTCTCCTGATTGGATATTTGTGGGTTTCGATGGTATTTTAGTATATATCACTGTGAAACATACGTTTTTAACTACACGTGTAACGACATAATTTACATGCAAAACATTTCAGCACATATATTATATTTGTTTTCGACATTTGTCAAAATGGACTGATACTTGTCACAAAAATGTAATCTTCACTGATAAGCACGTTATACAATTAATACGGGCACCTGCAGTTTGTTCACGTGATATTGATGTTATGTCGTCATTAATGTTACATATCGTGTGTACATAAGTCGGAAACACTAATTATATATTTTATGGAATTATATTTTTCTTCAATATTTTACTTAGACAGAATAACCATTAAATCAAATAAAAAATGAATATATATCTAATCACAGTTTAAATGTTGGCTGTAGTATTGATATGCTACGAGAGACAACCATTACTGAGTAGACCAATTATATAAATTGAATAAACAACATATGCACTTTGGAATGCTTTTCGTAATCAAGTTTAGCAGTAATGAATTCTACAAAATTGCAATGAAAAGTGTTTTATCTTATGATTAAAAATACATCAGAACTCTTTATTGTCTTATTTTGCTGCCGAATGGCATTACACGTTTATTAAAATGTTGCCTGAAGATATAAACTGAAATACTTTCGGAATAAAGTTACGGTGCGTAAGCAATTTTCAAGATAACTTAGAGTGTTCCGACAAGACTTTTATCATGTATACACATTAGACCTGTATGTTATATGAAAACTCATTGCAGATGACGATAACACGATTTAAAGACATATGGCTCTTGTCTAGAAATAAATCGTGTTGAAAAACACTTAATACAAATAGTTTATCGTTGAATTCCTGCATTCAAATTGGCCGTTTCATGTATCAAGTCAATGTTGAATTATTCAGACATTGGACGCGCGGATATAATCAAAATTGCACTGAGGAATTTTCGTGGTAAAATATTTCTTAATTCCTTTAATACCTGTAATGAGATCCACTAAGGGTATGGCTATGTTGGAAATCTATATCTTACCCAGGGGCACCGATCAATAGAGTACCCATATGGAACTATTTTTGACAATACACCCAAAATATTCCAAAAAAATACATTGTAACGATATTTTGTTTAACTAAGGTGGAAGAAAAACATTTACTTTGGCCGCTCATGTAAGATGTTAAATATCTTATTTAATTTTGATAGCAATATTACTATAATAAATGTGATGTTTGAATATGCTAACATATTAATATGTAGAGCATTAATAGCAAATAAAAGCAATGGCATGCGTAAAGTGTAGTTAAAAAACAGTGGCAATATCATTTCTAAAGTGCGATTTATAAAACGTATGTAACATTTTAGCTGCATCATTCTTTGAAGAACTCGTTATTCCAACTCCTTATTGCTATTTTACTTGGAAATTTTAACATTATAAAATGCTTAATTGATTCTACCTGATGTTAATAGCTCATTCCTCTTTCTATCAATCTTCTGTTTGAGGCTTACTTTTATTGGTGTTTGTGCTTAAAATAATTATATACTTTTTAATCAAGAACTATGTTCCTTATGTTCAGCTTAATCTTACATATTAGTGTTCTCTAAATGATCGTCAAGAATCAGTCTTTATTAATGCATTAGATTTGTTATCACACGCTGTCATGGAGGCACTGTTTAATTAAAAGCGTTTGTTTTCCCTTTGTAACTACATATGGTGTCCTGGTATCTTTCGGTGCGATTATTCATCACAAAATGTTAGTGTTTCTGCAACCTGTGTTCAATGTATTGTGACGTCATGTATTTTGTTTGGTGTAAATCCATTTATTACTTTTTTATTACTAAAATTGTCTGGAAAGGATATGGATAAAGCTTGGTGAAAACACGCATGTGGCCTTAAGTTGGTCAGGATCTATTTGCACTTATATCAGCATTGTCTTAGTTGGCGCTACATAGTTTTGACTAGAGCTGTACAACAATCATCCTTTCAGACATTAGCAATACTTTTGGTACACATGCTTCCGTAAGTAATTCTCACATTTACTTAAGGTGTATAACTCTGGCTTAAATAATCATAGGCGTGTTCTTTTGTTCGACTGTAAACGAAAGAACAAGGTTGACATTTGTTGAGTAACAATTCATGTGTCAACAATCTAAAATAAAAATCATGTTTTCCCAATACTCTGTCCACAGGCCCTGTTTGAGCACCTTCATTGCAAAAAGCATGTGGAGTATTTCTCATGATGTTTATACGATAATGTGATGGTTAATTGGGATACTGATCTATACAGTTTAATTGCGGTCGAAACCACTGTTTGAATACATCATATCATGCTTTTCAATTATACAAAGATAGAATATGCCTTTTATTTGAACAAAAAACTTGTTAAAACATTAAATTTGTATATACAAATATCCATGACCATTCCGGTCATCGTCGCATAGTGTGTTCAGCTCCGCACCACATGATGTATAATTATTGCTGACATGTCCAAAAAAGTGTACTGGCTGTGTTAATGAAGACAACACGAGAAGAAGATACATTTTCATGATGTGGAAACCATACATATCTTTGAAGCGTTATAAAACCAAAGACGTCTTTTGGAATGTCAAATGCCAGTTTTAAACATGTTTTTCAGCAATATCATACTAATAATAGGAAAAAATGGTGAGCTGCACATCAGTTTCTTAAGAGAGATTGCATGACATGAGACATATCTTCCTAGTTGGACATTGGTGTTGCATGCATCGGAAATCCAAAATGAAACGCAGTGTTCTTGTGGGTACGTATAACATATGATAAAAACATTTGCACTATAATTACCGTTTTGCAAAATTATGCAACAAATTTTGCTGCTCATTATACCTCTGTTAATATTCAGTTTTTGTCAACGTCATTGAGAGGAAATACGATTTCAAGAGAGTGCATTTGATTAACGTAAAAAAATATAAAAAGAACAGGAACAGGTTTTCTTAAAATACCGTTCTATAGCTAGCGAGATCAGATTGGAGATAACCATGCATGCCAGGTGAAACCTGTCAGCTTAACAATGTGTGGATATGAATTTTGTTTTCGGATTTTCATAATACGGAAGATCCATTTTAGACTCCATCGAAGCAGAAGACTCAAAAACAGTCTTTTCCTAAAAATTGTTCTTCAAATTACACAAATATTTAACGTGATCAGAATTTTGCTTGATGATTCTTGAGAATGTAAATGAAAAAGAAGCTTAACTTCATGAATTTCAGTAAATATATCAAATTTAAATTTTGTTGATTCATAATATAACAAAGTTTTTTAAACACCCCATGCAACTTTTCCACAATATCTTAGATAAAAATGATGCATAAGGCCATAACCAAAATACCTATAATATCCTTTCCTAACCTGCGTTAATTGCAGTCTCCGTGACATTTTAGGAAAATGCGCACGTGAAGGTGCTCGATCCATCAGATTCACATAGAGCGAAACCTGGAGTAGTAAAAACGTTATATTCATTCCAAATCTCAAATTGTTTCTGTATCTGCTTCACCTCTTTCTTGATAGTCAACATAAACATCATCGAAATAATATATTTTCTTATTAAGTGTACTTTGACAGATTACAGGTGAAGACAATTAAAATGGATTAAAATAGTTTATTTCCTGATTATTTCTCTAAGAGATAAATTAGTTTTTTGAATTATAACATATCACTTTCTAGTTTTATTAATAGTTTATACATTTGTTTAAGCTAAATAGTAACGATAATTCTTCATTTAAAGAATCACTCTCAACTCCGTTTGGGAAGCACCAGTAATGATTATCTTATAGTGAATGACTAATGAACACCCTTAAATATACATGCAGTTGTTAAAATAAAAAGTAATTTCTCAAAATAAATACCATTAATGATGAATATTTAAGTTGCCTGAAGAAATCATAAGGGAATACCTTGTCGCATGACTTTTTTTTGCCGAGTATATTATGCATGATTATTTTTTGTTTGAGAACTTAAATTCAGCAAAAAGTATTTTACAAGCCTTCAAGGGGATTTTATGGCCGTTTGTGTCATCTTTCTTTATTATTTAACAACCCTACCAAGACATTAATCATGACATTCAAATACAAATGTATCAGGGTTAGACCATAAATGTTTGTTGTTAAATATATAATACTGTTCTCATTCAAACAGAAACAAATGCCTTTAAACGAATGTCTATAATCTACATACATTGGCATTCAATATCACTTTAGAATTGACACTTTTAAAATTGACTTTAGTCAGATACATTTGAACACCTCAATTCGGAAATGTTTGTTTCACGAGTATTTTGTCAGTCAACCAAATGACAGTTTGATATATTGTTTCCTTCTCACGATCAGCGTCGCAAAGGCAACTCAAACTGACTGTCAAGTAAAGTTAATCGAACCGAACATTTTTTGACAAGCCTTAAACCTAAGCTTATCACATTATTTATTGGCAGCGAGACCGTACGAACTATTGACAAATCTGTCTACGAAGCACACAAATGATTTTTCGATGGTAATATGTAAATCTTCAACACCTTTTACAAGAACAATGTGTAGAAAATAGCATTTGTTGATTTGTTAATACATTGCGCTGTATAACGTTGGTTACTACCATATCAAACAAATCTCCACAAATTGAACTTCTTTACATGCTGTTTTACACCTTACACCCTAGATTCAAGAATCATTAGGTTAGGTTCTGTGATCCTGAACGAATTGATATAATGTTACAACATCATCATTTCCGGTTGACATTAACGTTTCAGGTATGATTTTCTTGACGAAGGCCAATTGAAGTTTTAAACGTTTACAGTAATTCATTAAAAATATGTTTTTTTCAGCCAGTCGTAAGGTCGGGGAGATGTATATTTGTGTTTGTTTTCTTTTTAAAGCCAGTCGTAAGGTCAGGGAGATGTATATTTGTGACTTTCTCTTTTAAAGCCTGTCGTTAGGTCAGAGAGATGTAAATTTGTGTCTTTTTCTTTTTAAAGCTAGTCGTTACGTCAGGGAGATGTATATTTGTGTCCTTTTCTTTTTTAAAGCGAGTCGTTAAGTCAGGGAGATATATATTTGTGTCTTTCTTTTGTTATAAGCCAGTCGTAAAGTCAGTTTGATGTTCATTGGAATGTATTGCTTGTTTACTACCGGCCGTAAGGTCTGGGTCGTTTTAATTGGTGTTTTTTAGCTATTCATAGGGGAGATGTTTATCGATGTGTATTTATCCAAGTGTTAGCTTGTAAATTGTGTCTTGAATGTGGGTGTGTATTTCTTGTTTTTGTACAGACATCATGACGAGTGTATTGCGTATAGGTGTGTATTCTTTTTTCAGCTAGTCGTGAGGTAATATTTATATGTTTGTTGATTACTAAGTGACGGTATTTAAGCAAAATTATAGTCGGGGTTATACCTGTTGGTCTGCAAACTGCGCAGCGTCGGTCATCAACCAGGTGATAAGCGTGTAGAGAATTGGATGGGTTAACATTGCTCAAAATGGGAATAGTTCGTCTAAACAAAAAAAAACACGATAAAGTTACATTTTGTCAATTTCGACCTAGGCTCAAGATTATCTAACATAAGCATTATTATAAAGGCTTTTAGGTAAAATTATCCTCAAAACCAAGTTAATTTCTGAATATTTCAAAGCACCTGAGCTCTTCCCTTTTTGTTTGATGGGTTAAATGATTGACAATATATTGTTCATCAAAATGTATAACGATATTTTGAGGTATACCATTGATGGGGGTATAATTACAAACGCAAAACGCATTTAAGATACATTAAAACTATTGTTTCCAAACCAATACGGACATTGGATCGAAAATTCGCTTGCAATTGGCTTTAATAATGCATTGCCCTACGCGTAGATAGAATGAGGACTAGACAAGAGTTAGAATACGACCAAGATTCATAGATTATGTATAAAATGATGCATGTTGCTGAAGGATATACGCTTTTCCTTTGCCGTAGGAAGCATGCCGATATATTTTCGAAAGACCAGACAATTAGTAAATGAATGTTCCAATTGCCATATGGTTTTCAATTTAGCATACAGTTACTACAGATATAAGTACCGATATAAGAAACCGTTAACGTTTCATTAAAGCACATTTGATGATAAATACAATGTACACTTTCAAAAGATCGTATAATACCACCATAAAATATTTATGAATGAAAGGTGAAATTGAGGACGTGGCATTAAAATAACAAGCCATCTTGAAACGCTTACAATAAATTGTAATGTTTACAATAAAACGCATTTATGCAGAAATCGCTGTGCCAACCTACCCTTTTATCAAATCACTATCTATACGGCGACGTTAATATTACAATAGCGAATAAAATTGCAATGAGAATATACAACTTTTTTTGTCATCTGATACAGCTTTTCTGAACTGGATATATTTCGTGTATAACAATTGTTCTATTTTGCATTGTGAATATTTTTATATTAGTCCTAATGCACATTCACTTTATTATACCAGAATATCTGATTGAAGACGTACATCAAGAAAGAAGCAAACAGCTTACATGTCATGTTTCATTAGCCATGTTCGTTTGTATAGTATGTAGAAGTCTGTTCCAATTCCCAATCAAATAATCACCTTCCACTCGACATGTCCAATCTCTAATCTGGGTTTTATTACTCGATCTTTTTAAGTCAGCTCAGGAACAACTCTTAACGGAAAGACATGTCTTAAAATAGCTTATCATGCTTTTACAATCATCATTAGGTTAACGCGATATGATCGAAAGATACAGCCAAACAAATTATAATCGTGTACGAAAACAGACCTCGCTACGGGATATATGGTAATATTAATGGCGAAGTGATCAGGGATGTTATTTGATTCAAGCACCTTGAATACAGGTTATCTACACATTACACAAAGGGAAGGCTTGTACTCAAACTGTTATATATATTTTAAGAAAAGTAAATAAATTTGATTTTTTTTCATAATATTATTAATATTTCTGTTAATAAATAAAGTTGTTGTATAAAAACTCTTTCACGAAACTACTAAAAGTAAGGCCTTACTAAGAATATTTTGTATTTAATGTAACAGAAGATGAAGTACACACTAGATTTTCAAACATCGTATCACAATATGTATTAGTCGATACTCTAAAATAGCGTAAGTTATTGTATAAAAACACAAAACCGAAAAGAAAACGTTTGATTTAAAAGAGTCAAAGTCGTGTCTCGTTTCATGTTCTCATCCAGAACACACAATTAGTTGATGTTAAGTTTCAGAAATGACCTAAATCAATATAGTGGTTTAAGAGCCAGCCTGTTTTCTGGTTCGTGATTTTGACTTTGTGAAGGTATTTCTAGGTAATACTATAATTCATGTGTGACACACTTCTACGTGGTTAGTGACGTGTGACAGGAGAAAGAAAACTAACTATAATGGAAATATTAAAACTGTTAAATGCTCCTTTTCTTCTTCTTCATTCCATGTCGTTATCAGCTGTTCTTAGAGGGATGCAAAAGATTTTTCTTCGGTGAGCAAAAATGCGATTATAA
Organism: Mya arenaria; assembly: GCF_026914265.1. Classification (NCBI taxonomy): domain Eukaryota; kingdom Metazoa; phylum Mollusca; class Bivalvia; order Myida; family Myidae; genus Mya; species Mya arenaria. The sequence goes on from NC_069136.1 coordinate 20,259,292, forward strand.
TTAACATGCAAAATATCATCTTCAGAAAAAAATGGTGCCGTAATTACTATTCTTTGGACCAAATTAATTTTATCTTTAAGGGGACAAAAGTCAAAACTAGTAATGATTCAGTTTATATCACATCATGTAAATGATCGTGCAGGCAAATTATACAATAATTGAAAAATACTTTAAGCATCAACGTGTGCGCTGAAGTGAACCGTAAAGAGCGAGCATTTGATGTTTCTCTTCGACATTTATCGTTTGGTAATCCAAACTAGAACAATTATTTCCACCATTAGGTTTTTGATCAATCAACACAAATCGTATCCTCGACAATAATATTGCAGATGTGTTGTTAAAGAAAATTATGAACGTTTTCCAAACGATCTGTGAATTTTGTCATGTCATACGCAGTCTTTATCCAAATTTTAGCATTACTTGTCAACCACCTGAAACAGATGCATTCCTTAAGTCTGCACTTGTTTTTACTTCATGTGAATTACATAATACGTCAACTAGACGGTTGTAAAATGAAAATAGTATTTCTTCTAACATATTTTAGATAAATAGTTCCTCTTAGTTCGACAGCTTCAATCCCAAAATCGTTATATTTGCGTGCATCATCATTAGATGTTCTAAAAAACGGCTAATAAAGCCATAATTTAATTGGAAGGCACTGTTTGAAAGAGCCTTGCATTGCTTTATTGCTTGTTATGATTTGGAATCCAATCTAAAAGACAGTCATTAAATATCACTCATTTTCCTAATATATAACTTTTTTCCTTAATACACTAGCAGAAATTGGTGGTTTCTTAGTTAATTATATGTCACTTTTCTCGGCCGGTGCGCAGTTATTAAATATTGATATGATTAAATTGTTGTTTTTCCCAGAACTGAAATTATATCCCAAGGTAAAACCGTGGGAGAAAATAGCTTAGTTCTTTTCAGGGACATTTAATGTAATGTTTACAAAGCGGAGTCAGCAAGCACAATATTCTCTAGGAAGAATTATATTGTATCCATGAACGACGTCTGTGTTCCACATGTACGTTTAACTTCAGTCGAATCCTATTGGCTTGAAGTCATAGAGTCATGTTATCTAAGATGTTTAAGGGGATTTGTCGCTTATAATTAATTTAACTATGATGTAAATTGTACAATATACCAAATGTGTAAAGAAAAAGTTTCGGTGAATGCGCAACGCTTCCAACGGGAATAATGCTGGACTTATGATGGTTTCCAATCATACTATCAATGAGCTCTATATAGCTACATCGTGGGCGAAAAACTGATTGCAAGAAAAAGTACAGAAACAAGTCCAGTTGTCGAAAAAAACAACGCCAATGACATATATTACAGTCGACAAGAAATAATATTTTAAAATTTTAGAAACAGTTTAAGGTACTGCATGCAGACTTAACGCAATTGTATTAAACAATCCAACCGCTTTGAACTACCAAGTTAGATAAATCTATTAAGTTCATATTATGACTGTTAACTATTTGCCTTAAATTTTTGTTTTAAGCAGATTGAACGCAGCAACTGCGTTATGTTTTGCATTGAAACGTTATGAAGTATGATAATTCTTTCTTGCACATAATGCAAATTTTGCCTCCTTTTTATTGGAGTTAGAAGTTCCGGTCTAGGTTTGCATGTAATCCAATTTACACCGATCCATGTATGTCAGTACATACGTACGCTACTTATGGAATTCTGTGTGAGTTGATTGATCTGTGGTTTTGTATCACTTCAAGTTGTCCTAAAATCCATATTACAAGAAATCTAAAACCAAGTGCTGGAGTATCTAGAAACTTTAAGATACAACCGATCAATCAATTAAATAAATATATGTCAAATAGAATAAACAATATTCTTTAAAATAGCATTTCAAATTGACAGCAAACATACGAATGTATTTAAGTAGAAATTACTAGCTGCTCAGGTGAGTAACTTTGCTGTTAATATATATGCAATGAAGAGTTCACTATTCTTTGATTTGAAATACATTAGCCCTCTTATAATTAAATTGCAAAGGGCTAACTAATATATCATGAAATCACTTTGCATGCTTGATTTTATTATGTCGGTTTAAATATTGTGTTTAACATTGCATTGATATTCTCATTGTCAAATAGGTTCTCATGTAATGAAATAGCATTACCTTTGAAATTTCGCATGATACATGCGATTACTTTAGACAAAACCATCTTGGTGTATGAATGCCTAAACGTTATCAAAAAAGCTGTCACAATATTAAGATGGTAAAACGTTTCTTTTTAATGATCTGATAGATTCGGGGACATTTGTATCATACGGTACATGACTCGAAACGAATACTAAAAAATAAATTCGATAAGTATTTGAATTTCAAAATTAAATAAAATATGGGATGATAACATTATATCAATCCGACGTATTTGATAATACGATAATTGTTGTCCGTTCGTTGCCTTTTATATGTATTTTAACTGCCAGACATAAAAATAATCGTTATATTTCATTTGAACACACTGAGGTAAAATTTCACAAAATATGTGATCTAGGAGAGGCCTAAATTTATGATACTTGTTTATGCCCAAATATGGCGTTCGATACCACAGCATGACTTTTAATTAAAACAACGCAAACACTTTTCAATCAAAAGCACCATGCAATTTTCTGCCGCTAATGTTATAATACTGTTAATTTTAGTTATAAAAGTATTTTCCCGAACTAACTGCTAATAAATCAATTATCTCGAGCTAACACGACTAAATATAACCTGTTGGCAACTAATACAAGTTGTGCAATATTTTAATGGTTTTTCGTTTTTCAATGTTTTTCGCAAGCATGTGTAAAAGACATTGGTATTCATTTGGACTTCTTCATATCTTGTTGATCTAGCACACTAATTGCTGTGTTATTTCACCGAAGACATGTTGTCTCTCTAAGACATTTTCTTCATTCGCCATTGACCTTGTTTCAAACGTAATTTCTCATGTTGATGCAACTGGTGAGTTGAACTCCAATTATAATGTTATTTTCTTTATAACGCGTCACATTAGGTTAAAGCCGAGTAAGTGATTACCTGCAGGGAAAAGACGCACGGAGGAGGTTTTCTTTAATATTACAATTATACAAATCACAGTGCCACATAATTAAAATTACAGGAATTCAGTTAAAAAAAGCCATTTCCTCTTTTCACATTTTATTCCATGAATCGACAATAATAGTTATTTTTTAGCAGTTTTACAATAGACGTTTCAAAAATAATTTCACATGAAATATTGAACACACTTTTAGAGTTCTATACATTTGCAACAATCCTTTATTCGTATTCCATCAAAGGTTTTAACGTAAAATGCAGATATAAGTTTTATCATACCAAATATTTTAGAAATGGTACAGTTCTGGTAATACTTATGTAGAAACCTTTATCTTACCAAAGACCTTTGATCATAAATGTTTGCCCTTAAGTACTGATTATGTCAATTATACAATTAAAGGAGAAAGAGGTCTGATGGGATTAAAACAAATTCAGTAAATGGAGACTTACGGGTGAAGCCCATCAGATAGAACAATGATGAAAGCCAAATAATCACAAATTGAAAGAAACACTCCACAAGACAACAGACACATAATTGTTACAATGCATGCATATAACGATATCGTTATCAATAATCGTGAACCAACCTGTTTGAATGAATAGTAAAAGCACCATGAGCAAAATAAATAGTAAAAGCAACATGAGCAAAAGATTCGTTTATTCACATTTTATTTGAGAATCATTTTCATTTAAAGAACAACAGCACAAAACTCCACAAACATCACAGTGCAACATTTGATTTCAACCTATTTATCATTAGTAGTACACACAAATGTTTACCTGTCTGTGCACGTTAATATAGCGCTTTCCTTTATTTAGCTTATTAAGGTCGGTACGCCCCACGTATAGCTGATACTTACTCGTTAGTATGAATGCGATTACGGTAACAGGTAACGAAGGACTACTATTTGAATTCAAAGACCTGTGTGCTAGTTAAAAAAGATATTTTCTTTCCATCGCTTACTTCGACAAAGTCGACATGATGCTACAAAGAACGAAAAGGGTCACAAAATATCAAAGTATGACTTTGTATTTATATCATATCCAACAAATAAATGTTGAGCCATAGTGTAGTTTCTCCAACGTACGCTAAAATATTGACTTGCATATTGTGTTATAATGTGTTTTCATAGCTGTTTCATGAATACAAAATCATGAGTTTGATGATAATTATACAATTAGTACGGCTTATTCCGTTCTTTAATATTCTTGAATATTTTTATTGTTTCTTTTCAGACCTTGAAATATTTCATGTTTTCTTGTCTAATCTATCATTATACATGCTTATTGCGTAATCAATGTTATAGTTTGAAAAGGAACTACTCCGAAGGGACGAAATAAAAAGGAAAACAGTTAACGCAGTTATAAGTATGAGACCTGTCTTGTTAAACATAGCAAATGAAATATAAATTCTTTGGCGTACTCCTTCTTTTTTCTAGAACTGAAGTTCCACTTGGATACTTTCTTCTTTCGTAGTAGGTCGCGTTTCATAAAATAAAATTTCTTATGGTAATGCAAATTGTGAGTTGAATTCAAATTGTAACGTCACGTTATGTTAAAGCCGATCTCAGTGATTGCCTACAGGGAAACGACACACGGAGTAGAACTTGATACGACGATTATACAAATCACAGTACCACATAAAACCAATTCCTCTTCGGTTTCTTATAAAATGAAATGAGAACAAAATTTACTTTCTAGCAGTTTTTGAAAAATATATATAATGTCATTCATTACATCGCATGATTTGTGCTTTTAAATTGTACTGATTGATCCCACATACCTGTCTGTGGAAGTTGTGTGGGATATTTTCTTTCCATCGCTTGGGTCGACAACTAACACAAAATGTCACAAACGATCAAATGTGTTATCCTGCTAGTTTAATATAGCACATAATTAAGGAATAATTGAGGGATTATTGTCATTATCGGGGTATAAACGCAATTGGGCTGGTGGAAGTGTGTGGAGTCCGAAGGGAAACAGTTTACGTCACAATTACGCGGGAAAGATCAACCACTTGAAATCACTTTAAAACGTTAAATTGAAACACTTACGGCATTAACAATACATTTAACATATCATAAACTTACACATTCTAAAATTAATATTTATTGTTTACAGACCTGCTAACACAATATATATGCGAAAAACTACAGAAACTAGCTCAGTAGCAAAAAGTTTAAACCCGGTTTAATGGCACTGGGAAAACGCCAAAGACATAATAGAAACAAAAACAAGATAAACAATTTCCATGTATATTGGTATGCGATGATTCACGATCAAAACATACCCGGAGATGTTGCGTTCATCGGATGATAACTGCAATTGCCGAAAGGCAGTTCATTTAAGGAATTGAAAGTGAGGTGTAAGTATTAAACTGTGTAATCCTTAGTTTTCAGATTTTTAATGAAATCATTTACGTGTGTAATTGTATTGGAAACTTACCGAAATATTTTGTTTCGACATAAATTCAGCAAATATAATTAAAGAATTTAAAACTCTTGAAAGGATTTTTATGTTTTATAGGGTCGTAGAAGTAAGAATAGGAGCTGTGATAGAAGTAGTAGTAGAAATAGTGGTGGTAGTAGTAGTAGTAGTAGTCGTAGTAGTAGAAGTAGTAGTAGTAGTTGTTGTCGTAGTAGTAGTAGTAGTAGTAGTAGTAGTAGTGGTAGTGGTGGTGGTGGTGGTGGTGGTGGTGGTGGTAGTAGTAGTAGTAGTAGTAGTAGAAGTAGTAGTAGTAGTAGTAGTAGTAGTAGTAGTAGTAGTAGTAGTAGTAGTAGTAGTAGTAGTAGTAGTAGTAGTAGTAGTAGTAGTAGTAGTAGTAGTAGTAGTAGTAGTAGTAGTGGTAGTAGTGGTAGTAGTGGTAGTAGTAGAAGTAGTAGTAGTAGTTATCGCTTATCAGCTAAAACATATAAATTATGTAAGATAGAAATTACCTTTACCCACTATCATGTAAGCAGAAACATGCATGGAAAGTGTGTTTTTTCTGGCATAAATAAAGGAACTGTTGTCAGGGGGGTACACGTATTCCGAATCCGCAAGGGTTTAAGTGAGCTTTTGGAGCTTGATATGCAAGATGGCGGCGAAACCATGACGAAATAGGATTTTTGAAACCTGTTTAAAGTATATATTTCCAAAATATCATGACGCGCATTCGGCTCTACAATTACCATGCCTCACTCAGCTTTTTTTTATTTTGAGCTTCTAGGTTACGGAATAAAAAAAGTTATAGAAGGAAAACCTTCGGCCGGTCTGTTGTTTACAAATGTGGGAAGCGAGATTTTGATACTTTTTAGGACGTTTAAGCTCCAAAAACACATATGTTTGCTATGGTTTCTTCTTTAACATTATTCGAAAGTGGTATTTTAATTGTCTGGCAATTCCTGTGCTGTACAAGAGCCTTCATGGTCAAATTAAACTTGCGACAAACGTTCCATAATATTATGACAAACTTTCCATTATATTATACTATACTATTTCATGTCAATAAAATTATTTTTAAAGCGATTTATTTGTCTTTTGTTTACTGTCTTATTTTCTTTTTCTCACATAAGTACTTATAACCAACTCATAAAAAATAGAAATTAAAACAAACTATTATAAAAAAAACTTAGGTATCTGTAAAAGGTTTCGGTACAAGAAATATGTCAAATGCCTAGTGACCCTATAAGATAAGGAATCTGACCATTACAGTGGATGGTTATTTTTATATTTGCTATTTCATAATGGTTACATGAGAAGAACCAGAAATAAAATGACAATTCAATTTACTGTTAACAATGGAGTTAACGTCATGCTTCTATTTGTCGGGTCAACGATATGCCGAGATACACTTAATGTATTTATATAAACAGATGCTGCAGACAACAGTTTTTAACGATATTTTTCAATTTGCTAGCTTGTCTGGTACCCAGCGTACTCTGCACAACATGGTAATGAAATGGTAAGGGCAGGTAAACCAGGCTATTTGCTAGCTTGATTTTGACTGGGACCAATATATTGTTAGGAGTTGTTACACACATCGGATAAATGTAAAAAGAAATCTTTATCAGTTTGGTGATTAAAGTAAATTGACATTTTAAAAAAAAAACAGTTAAAATCTAGGAATATATTGCTTACAGACGCTTAAAATAGTTCTAAAGAGTTTGTATATCAGTGCTTTGAAGATACAGGTGTGACTCGAGGAAGTAAGACGGGCGCAATATGTTTACATGCGCCCCTACCTCAGACTTTTATTAATTATAATTTAAAATTGTGACAGGAGGTTGGGGTACTTGCCTTTTAAAAGAATCCTTGTCCGAAAGCGTGGATTATTAGCGTATCTTCAAAGATTTCTCCGATATTAACATAAGGTAAACTTATACGATTTAAGCGGAGGGGCACACATTTTTATCGGTTGATGATCTGCAAAGTTCAAAATTGTTTTCATTACCTATCGGACCTATTTTCATTCTTTCTAACGATTAAGACCATTTTCTTTCTACCGATCATTGATATCAGCTCATACCAACAGAAGAGTTGTAGAGGGCAAGGTTAATATCAATAGCTGTACACTTTGATCAGACAAATTTGTTTTGTTCCTAGAGTCAAACTGACAAAGGAGAGCATGCATGTATAAGAAGTTTGTTTTGTATACATATGTTAATTTACAGATGGACAATCAAACGGACTAATCCATATGAAATTGTATAGAAAATTAGACAGTAAACAAAAGACAAATAAATCGTTTTAAAAATACTTTGATAGAAAGTATTCAACACGTGACAGTATAATATAATGGAAAGTTTGTCATAATATTATGGAACGTTTGTCACAAGTTTAATTTGTCACACAGCAATTTGTTTTCATTTATAAAAGCTCGTCAATTGTCTTTCAGTTCAGATGCCAAAATGTGGTTGAACTATTATCAGCACACATTAAGTGGTTAAACCAAAAAAACATTGACCGGGTGCCGCTTTGTCGAGTGAAATCAATGGACGATGTCTTTTAATACACGTGCCAACAAGGATCTCTAATTGTTCTTAACTAGATTGTGGAGTTAGCATAGGAAATATGTGCATTTAAAATCATAATTGTCCAGAAAACCCGTCCTATTCAATGTGCAAATTGATTTAGCAGATTAAACCCCAGTCGGCTTATTTTCTGTCAGATGTTTTAATATATGATTTCAGTTGAAGCCTTTTTTTAATTAGTGATGATTTTTTTCTGCCATTGTCACCATAATATAGTTTACACTTTTCAATTCACAAGTTGTTCTAAATGCCCTATAAAACTTGAACGAATCCGAACATTTAGATAACAACATTTTTTTAAGTCTTTGAGTTTGCACTGGTTTTCACATTCAGCATCATCAGCTAAAATAGTTTTCTTGCTTTTTAAAAAGAAGCCTCAACCTTTCTTTGACCGGTCATTAGACTGAACAGTGCGCTATTCAAACTTAACAACGTGATTCATACTTGTTAATGACATGTCTTAAGGACATTGTAGTAGTTGTTTTCATAAATAAAACCGGATAATGAGACTAGCATACACGACCTATCAATATTAATATCATGGAACATATTAACGCGACGTGATGTAGTATACGTTTCATTTTTGTAAAGAATCTTTTCGATACAAAAAAACCTGATAATTTGTTCACTAATTTTGCAACTCAAGCAGATTCTCTTTTGTCTGTTTTACAATTCTATCCATTCCGGTATCATTAATAGTAGAACGCCATTTTGAAATTGCGATGAATTTCTATCATTGTCACATGAATTGTGTTTACAATTTACGCGAGCATGTTGTTTTCGATATCTGACCCTATAACACTTGAAGGAATCAGAAAACTTAGATCACAGCAAATTGTTTAAGCCTTCAATTTCGAACTGCTTTCCGAACAAAAAGTACTTATAATTTTGATTTCAGCATCATCAGCTAATTATTAAAAATAGCCTTGACCGATCATTAGACTGCATTATACGTAAATTTAACTTCACCACATGCTCCATACTTTTCATTGACATGTCTAAAGGACATTGCGGTAGCTGTTTTCATTAAGAATAAAAGAATGGAAGATTCGCACACACGACACACCAATATTAATGTTATTGCCCGCGACGTGAAGAAATGAGTCTGATAGTAAATTTGACGTTCGAGGTAAAAACTGGAGAAAGAATGGCGGCCTCCATTTTGTAGCAACAGTTTGTTAAACATGCTGCAAGAGACATCTAGCACATGTTGATAAAGGCCCATAACTCTTACATTTAAAACAGACCGTGTTATGCACCTTTTTTGACTAAAAAGACAAAGCTAAGCGACGCACTTGTTGTGTTTCAAATTTAAATTATCATAAAGGACATAATTGCAATTGATTAGAATTATTTTTAAACGTACCTACGGCAAATTTAGAAACTATTTTCTTTTCCCATTTTTTGGTGTATGGCTAATATTTGAAATACCTTAAAGCCACCTGGAAATGACGTTGTGTTGGTCCCGAATCTGTACAGGGATAATAAAACAATGTCTTTATAACGCGATTCAGTAATTGCAATGTAAACATATACGAAAAATACGGCAGTAATTCTACTTTTTTTATTTTCAGAATAACGTCACTTATATTTCGAACTCATATGTTAACGGGTAACACAAACATAATGCAGGCATTTTTGTTGTAAAAATAAGTTGTTGACATTGTATGAACACTCTTCAACCAGCAAATGGTATATCTTTTGTACATGCGAGAATAACAATATCAATGTTCAACAGCGTCGCTAATGCTTTGCGGCAAAGCATTTTATGTCACATTTTTGATATATTTTTAACAATAGACCGCGAATGAATAGTTTGTACTTCCTATTCATAATTTTATACTTAAAGAACTTTATGTAAGTCGTTTATGTGTCTTATTGGTGTATCACCGGTTCATTAATAGGTATATGTTTTATGTTAATATTTTGTAGATATTAAATGTTCCGAAACAGATTTTTTTAAACTAAATACATAGACTGAAGTGTCTGACAAAGTCATTTTTTGAAATGTACGACTCCACTTTATTATTATTATTTTTTTATTTTCATATTAATTCACAAACGCTTAATTACCTCAAACATAACATAAAAAAATTATTGTCCAATTCGTTTCGAAATATCTCATGAGCTATCCTGCAATCAGTTGATAGAACCGCAAGTGAGAGATATGTCCTTCTTCAGCCATATCAATCTGACCTAGCACACATATCATCAGAGTAATTACACGACAGATATATTTCTATAATTAATTTATGCACATCGTAAACATAAATAAATGTTATATATTAGAATTCAAATAACGTTAGATAATTATATATATAACTTATATATCTATATACGGATCAGATACAGATAATTCGATTAATGACTTTGTTTTATTTTAGTGAACAAAATATCAATGTTGTTTATTCCCGTTTAAATTGACACTAATGTTTTGTGCTGACCATGGTCGTCAGGACCTACACAGGATATATAACGCTGCATAACAACCTGCCATTATGTTCCTTGTGCCAACTGCATTGATGACCCTTACATCTAGCCAGCCGTCTGTGCATCGACATCGATGTAATTCGGCTAATCTCGCATAACAACTTCATGTGACAATGCTGACTTTTTATCGTATTGATGTTATTTTACATCATGCTTAACCGATATACTATTAAAGCTTATAGTGGAATTTGACAGTATATTATTTCCTAGCTGTCAAATGCAGACATATTCTTTGGATTAAACAAACATGATGCTTCAGGGCATATACAAGTTGTTTACATGGCAGGCTTAAAGTGACACTCTTATTCAAAATCAATACATACACATGTATAACAAACATCAATATTGACTGATAAACCTTTAACTACTTACTAAATAATGCATTTATGAAAAATATAAATTACTTATACCAAGATTGTAACCGTGTATTTAACTGCAGAAAGCGCAAAAATATTAAACGATTGGCGAATGCTAAAATATTTACTTTGGTTTATTATAGTCTCATAAGGTAGAAATACCGTGTTTCATGCTAATTTCTTGCAAATTAAACTCGGTACCCTTCATAAGAACCATTGCTGTCGACATTTATTCATATTTTTTTAATAGTAAATCAAAATTATTAATTTTGGTAAATCATATTTGGGAATCAAAGTGCATGTTTTAACATTTTTTAGCCTTATTACTCATTGTAAAGAATAGAAAAATCATAACCTGTTATGAGCAATACCGTTTATGAATATATGTATCGCAGCGCAAACTCCAAATCAGTGCTATGCTCAGAATAAATCAAACTGTATCAATAACTAGGTATGCACGTATGTTAAAAATGGTATTGATTTTTTGATAAAACACATTAATTAAAATATTTTATTTTTTATATGTACGTTGTATCATCGGATGTATCTCTATAAAATCTACAAGTTAATCTCTCAATTCGGATAGGAATGGTCCGATCTTTAGTTAGTTCTTCTTGACACATTTATTTAATTAAAGTACACGAACAAAAAACGCAGGTCAGATATATTTGACAAATGTTTAGCGCTTGTAACTTTTTATGTAATATCTAGACGTAGTTTCTGTCTTCGGTTTCAAATGTTACATCCACGTAACATTAGGGGGAAATAACTTATATTCTTGTATACAAACCTTCTTACGTCAACCTAGCATGTCGTTACTTTTCGACACTGCGTTACTGTATTAGACAAGCACCTGCTGTTGACACTGCAGCATCCATCTCGTGCCCTTTCTCCTAAACCAGGTTGAACATAGGTGGTATAAAAACACGCAGTGTTTCCAACGACAAACTGTAATTTCAAAAACTTACCTCGGTGTTTATATCATACCTTGTGTATATTTTGTCTTACTACTTTGATATTAGTTGTGTAGTTTGTAGACAAATGTTGTATTGTAGTCGTAATATCTCGTTGCCATGAAACAATGTGATACACGTATGATAACGGCTTATTCCGGTAGACTTGTTTAAACAATTTGTCTGACGATATGATTTTTTGTTATTTCAATGCGCTGTGCGTTTGATGAAAACATACTGTCATACTGTCATCGTGTTTATAGACAAAATACTCGAGAGACGAATTATTCTCAATTCAGCTTTCAACCGGCCACTATAGATTATAATTTAGATATTCAATACTATACCTTTCGCCAATATTGAGGTAAAAGTTTATGTGGTAAATAAGCATTTACTATTAAATAATTTTATGAGTAAATTCATGTATCAATGCGTGATAACTAAACTAAGTGACATTCAACTATGACGCGTTCTCACACGTTTGGTATGTGTAACAAGGTGTAATTCTTGAGGTATACAATAATTTATCGAACAAACAACATTAGGTTTATTTTACTGTTATTAGGTGCCATTTCTTAAAAAATAGCAAATCCGCAGTGCAATCCGATTTGTTATTGGGAGAAACATTAACAATTATATGTTTTCATGAAGATCATATACAACCTCTAATTTGTTATGAGTACGTTCATAGTAATAATAGACCTTTGAAAATCATTATCATTTAATGCCGACATGTCTGAAAAAGTTTATAAAAGCAGATAGTGTTTAAATATTAACATGAATGTGTATACTATAATATCACTGAGACCACAATTGACAAAAATGCTAGAGAGTCCATTATAAAAGGAAGGAAACTTGTTTTTGTGGGCTTAGCAAAACGATAGTTTTACATGCGAGCTCTAACGGCAGAGTGTCGTGAGCCGTTGAAAAAACACTTTGGTCTCAAACTAATCACCATCTCTATCAATCTTGATTTCATGTTGACATTGAGTATCATTGTTTTCATTTGCACTCACCATCTCAAGTCTTCAAGCAAATTATAATCTTGCTTCGAGTTTATGTAATTCCCAATTCTCAATTATTTTGTAAATTTGTTTTCGTCCATCTTCAACTGCCCACACAACCCCCTTTCCGCTGGTCATCGCAGCGTCTGGTTGTACTTCGGAAGGTTACTTGACTGTTGATGTACTACAAAACCCACACAGCGGGTCTTGTTTCACTTGTAGAGGATTGAAGCTCGTCCCATGCATATTTTATCTTGTAGATCCTCAACTGGTTTAGCTATTCCCAAAGTAAGTCAGTAGTGAGATGTTTTGGCGCAAAGAGTGTACAGAGGCTGCAGTTTCCGATTTAAGATGCACATTTTACTATTCCGGTGAGGAGGGAAATATCCGAAAGGTATCTCGGATATTTTCGAGGCTAGACTAGAGTTAAACCCGGGTCCTCTCACATGTTAGTCCGGCGTCATACTACCAGACCAACTCTCTACCTTGTAGGTAGCTACACCTAACATATCATTCTTCAATCTGACCACGATAACTAGAGCTAGGCATTTTTAAATTCAATTATGTTTGTAAACTTTCCAATGTTAAAACGCGTGCTTTCTCATTATGCAAAACAATAATACAGCAAAACTGTATTTGGATTTCTGAAGGCGACACAGTTCCACATAATTAACGCGTATCATTTGAAAACTCTGCTTTTTAACTACCTTGCATGTGAAGCCATATTCTCCTGATTGGATATTTATGGGTTTCGCTGGTATTTTAGTATATATCACTGTGAAACATACGTTTTTAACTACACGTGTAACGACATAATTTACATGCAAAACATTTCAGCACATATATTATAACTGTTAAACGCAGTTGTTTAACACATCAAACCAATGTTATCAAGAATATGAAAATAAAACTTTGTTTGTGGAAATGCCGTATGGCAAATATCTCAATTACAAAGTCGACATGAATTACTAGTATTTGGGTCTTCCTTTTTTACTAATTAATTTCAGCAAGATATCATTTTAAAACTAAGGTAATTGCCTATTTTTGAGAAAAGTTTATAAAGACATTCTCGTTTACCGCACTACTTAATATCTCTTCATTTAATTTCAGATTGTTATCTACTGCTCTCCCTATTTTCAAACATGTCTCAATGCGGTTATATCCGGATTTATGTCAAAGATTTTCCGGAAAAGAATAGTTATGTTATGCAACAACCACGTGCTTATTATGCAATGTAGTCTACAACAGTTGCCTCTTGCAAAACTGCAAATGGATACCAAATATAGCAACAGCTGCTCATCATAAGAAATAGAAATAGTGCCTCAAGTGTGTAACAAATTGGACAATAAATTTGTTATAGTGTGTTTGAAGTAATTAAGCGTTTGTGAATTCATATGAACATACAAATAAATAAAAAGTGTAGACGAACATTCCAATAAATGGCTTTGTGTTGCTCTATTTGTAGCGAGCCATTTCAGTAATATACACCTACGTTTTTAGACTATTTATTTAGTTTAAAACAAATCTGTTTTGGAACATATAATATCTACAAAATATTAACATAAAAAATATACTTACTAATGAACCGGTCATACAAAAATAAGACACAACGACTTACGAAATCTTTAAGTATAAAATTATTATTAGGAAGAACAAAATATTAATTCGCGGTCTATTGTAAAACATCTTTCGAAAATGCAACATAAAATGCTTTATTTTGCCGCAAAGCATTAGCAACGCTGTTGAACATTAATTTTATATTGTTATGCTCGCGTGTACAAACAATATACAATTTGCTGTTTGATGAACACATACATTTTTTTTAAACTGCCTGCATTCTGTTTGTATTATCGTTAAAATATGAGTCCGAAAAATAAGTGACGTTATTTTAAAAAAACAAACGTATAATTACAGTCGATTTTTTTCATATATGTTCATATTCCATTAACCGAATTGCGTTATAAAGACATTATTTTATTATCCCTGCACAAATTCTGGACCAACACAACGTCATTTCCCAGTGGTTAAAAGATATTTCAAGATTTAGTCATACACCAAACATGAGAGGAGAAAAGTTTTTCTTTATTTGCGTTGGTACGTTTAACAATAATTCTAATTAATTACAATGATGTCCTTCATGATA
Organism: Mya arenaria; assembly: GCF_026914265.1. Taxonomy (NCBI): domain Eukaryota; kingdom Metazoa; phylum Mollusca; class Bivalvia; order Myida; family Myidae; genus Mya; species Mya arenaria. The sequence continues at coordinate 20,274,317 of NC_069136.1, forward strand.
ATTTAAATTTGAAACACAAGTTCGCCGCAGAGATTTGTCTTTTTAGTCAAAGAAGGTGCATAACACGGTCTGTTTTAAATGCAAGATTTATGGGGTTTTATCAACATTTGTTAGGTATCTCTTGCAGCAAGTTTAACAAACTGTTGCTACAAAATGAAGGCCGCCATTCTTTCTCCAGTTTTTACCTCGAACGTCTAATTTACTCTTAAACTCATTTCTTCACGTCGCGGGCAATAGCATTAATATTGGTGTGTCGTGTGTGCGAATCTTCCATTCTTTTATTCTTAATGAGCACAGCTAGAGTGTATGGTGATGTTCAATTAACGAACCATGCAGTCTAATGACCGGTCAAAGAAAGGTCAAGGCTATTTTTAATAATTAGCTGATGATGTTGAAATCAAAATTATAAGTACGCTTTATTCGGAAAGCAGTTCAAAATCGAAGGCTTAAGCAATTTGTCGTAATCTAAATATTCGGATTAAAATTACCTATTTTTCAATAGTTTTTTAGCTATTGTTAAACAATGCCAGCAACCGTTCTTTATTGAACTTTATCAATATAATGTTCATAAAGTATTCATTATCACAATAAATTTGGCGCATTGATCAGTATCCAACTACTTTACGGAAAGAAACGCAGTTTGTTTATAAAAAGTGGAAAGAGGAAATTGCTTTTATTCAAATGAATTCCTGTAAATTGTATTTATTTGGCACTGTGATTTGTATAATTTTCATATTAAAGAAAACCTCCTCCGTGAGTCTTTTCCCTGCAGGCATTCACTTAGCTTGGTTTTAATATAATGTGACGCGTTAGACAGAAAACAAAGTTTAACCCACAAGTTGCATAACCTAGAGCGATTCTATTTTATTAAACAATGTCAATGGTGAATGAAGACAAAAGTCCAAGTGAAAGATCATGTCTTCGGCGAATTGAAAAAGCAATAAATGTGCTAGATAAACAACACATTCAGAGGTTTTTGGAATATCAACGTTTCTTACACCTGCTTTGTTGTCAATGATGATATTTAATCTTGTTTACTCACTAAATTTGATTTAGAAGCAGTCAGTTGGGGAGAATTAATAGATAACAAAAAATAACAATAGTTTAACATTAGCGGCAGAAAATTGATTTAAGATTGAAATTAAACGATGTTCTGCTAATTTAAGCCAAACGCTTTTACTTTATTAGATTAAATATTTATTTAATCTTATTCTCAACAAACCGCTTTTATAAGTGGATTTTAACTCTTAGCCTTTCACAACTTCGTTAAAATGGTTGCGGATTTTTTTATTTCAGCAACATATGTTAATTGCATGACTGTTTGCACCATGCCGAAGATCTACAAAAGTAAATACCATTCTATTTGACAAATAGATATTAACTGATGATTTCTGATGGAATAGCCTTCTACTAAGTCAACATCACGCGGCGTAAAATGTTTCTAAATTATGTTTTAAATATATGGTTAACCGTAAGATCACGTTGTTATTTGTCAAAACGGTTAAACCTAATCTACAAATGATGGCACAATTATATTTTTTCATAGCAATGTTGGATTTTATTCATTTAATAATTTTGTAACCGACACTCTTTCTATATTAAAATGCTCCATAATGTACATTATTGATTGTTTAAATATCACAGATTCCTTCAAAACTATTATCAATGATTCATTTGAGAGTCAAAACTAGCCTTGCATGGTTATCTTATTTGTCAAAACGGTTTATCCTGGTTTACAACGATTTTCTATTTGGTATTATTACTCTTTTCATTTCAATGATGGATATTATTCTTTAAAGAAACATTTTCCATGATTAATCCTGCATGCAGTATCTACTGAGAGTCAAAAATAGCCTTGCATGGAGCTTTGTATTGAAAAGTGTTTGCGTTGTTTTAATTAATAGTTATGCTGTGGTATCGAACGCCATATTTGGGCATATACAAGTATCATAAATTCAGGCCTCTCCTATTAACATATTTTGTGAAATTTTACTTCAGTATTGCTATCTTCAAGTGAAATATAGCTATGATGTATATGTCTGGTAGTTAAAATACATATCAAAGGCAACGAACGGACAACAATCATTGTATTATCAAATACGTCGGATTGATATAATGTTATCATCCCACATTTTATTTAATTTTGAATTGAAATTTCAAATACTTATCGTATCTATTATTTTAGTATTCGTTTTGAGTCATGTACCGTATGATATAACTGTCCCCTAAACTACCAGAACATTAAAAAAAACAACATTCTACCAGCTTAAATTTGTGAAAGCTTTTTTGATAACGTTTAGGCATTCATTAACCAAGCTGGTTTTGTCTAAAGTGATCTCATGTATCATGGGATAACTTATTTCAGATCAAAGAATAGTAAACTCTTCATTGCATATATATAAACAGCACAGTTATTACCTGGGCAGCTAGTAATTTCTACTTAAATACATTTGTATGTTTGCTGTCAATTTAAAATGCTGTTTTAAAGAATATTGTTTATTCTATTGGACATATTCTATTTTAGTTGATTGATCAGTTGTATTTCAAAGTTTCAAGATACTCCAGAAATGATGCATCACAATTGGTTTACGATTCTTTGTAATATGGATTTTAGGACAACTCGTAGTGATACAAATACGCAGATTTAGTAGATAGTACAATTGTGTTAAGTCTCCATGCAGTACGTCATGGAGTTGCTAAATGTTATAATATTATTTCTGGTCTACTGTAATATATGTCATTGGCGTTGACCCTGTGCCATAGCAAGGACTATGTTTTTCGACAACTGGACTTGTTTATGTGCCTTTTCTTGCAATCAGTTTTTCGCCCACGATGTAGCTATATGGAGCTCATTGATAGTATGATTGAGTACCTTTAATATAGCCTTTATAGGTCTTGTCCGTTGGCAGCGTTGCGCATTCACCGAAAGTTTTTCTTTACACATTTGGTTTATTGTACAACTATTATCATATTTTAATTTAATATAAGCAAATAATCCCTTTTTTTAAATCTTAGATAACAGGACTCTATGACTTCCAGCCAATGGGATTCGACTGTAGTTAAAAGTACATGCGGAACACAGACGTCGTTAATAGATACAATATAAGTCTACCTAACAAATATGGTGCTTGCTGACTTCACTTTGTAAACATCACATTAAATGTCCCTGAATAGAACGAAGCTATTTTCTCCCACGGCTTTTACCTTTGGGTTATAATTTCAGGTCTGAGGAAAACATCAATTTCATCATATCTCTATTTCATAACGGCGCTATTTTAAGCACAATAATTTGTTCACCATTCCATTTGAAATCTTAATCAGTGGGCGCACCGGCCGAGAAAAGTGACATACAATTAACTAAGAAGCCACTAATTTGTGCTAGTGTATTAAGGAAAAAATGAGCAAAATGAGTGATATTTAATGACTGTCTTTTAAATTGGATTTCAAATCATAACAAGCAGTAAAGCAATGCAAGGCTCTTTCAAACAGTGCTTTCCTATTAAATTATGGCTTTCGTAGCCGTTTTTCAAAATATCTAATATTAAAATGCAAACATAACGATTTTGGAACAAAGAGGAACTGTTGTATCAAAAATAGGTTAGAAGGAATATTAATATCATTTTAAATCCGTCTAGTTTAGGTATAATGTAGTTCACATGAAGATCCTTTGGTCCAAAGGTTTTAAGGCACCATTCTTCTGAATATGATGTTTTGCATGTTAATAATCGGCTTTTTGCTAACCGTTGAAAACACTTTTGTATCCCACTAAGCAGCTGATAACGACATGGACTGAAAAAGAAGAAAAAGGAGCATTGAACAGTTTTAATATTTCCATTATTATATTAAGAGTCCTGTCTCCTGTCACACGCCACTATCCACGTTGAAGTGTATCACACATTAATTATAGTATTACCTAGAAATACCTTCACTTTGTCACAGGCACGAGACAGACAAAAGGCTGACTCTTAAACCACAATGCTAACTTTCATTTCTGAAATATATTATTCTATATGTTCCTGCAACATAACTAAGGGCTTATTCATATGTTCATTTAAATGGCTTACCCCTCATTTTCGTCTATTTCTATAAACGAACAGTATTTAAAAGTTGTGTTTTGTCAACAGTTTACTAAGAAAATCAGGTTAAACAAACAAAACATAAGTCTATGTTAAATATATCAAATAATCTTGTTTTTGGAACAGGCATATCTGTGAAAACAAATTGATGTGCACCTGACCTTTTTGAAAATATGAGAGGTACAAATATGAGAAACAAATTGATGACATTGTAGATATCGCATTTAACATCTAAATGCCCAATATCTACAACAAGGTGTCAACGTTTGATCGAATTATACATGTGTTCCCGAAATTGGTTAAAACAATAATACAAATGTTATAAAAAAAGACTTCTTGCATACCTTCCATGATCAAATTATTTCACGCACTATTTTAATGACCATAACCAGAACTACCAGTATACACCTCTGCTTATACCAAACTAGTTTCAGTTTTGATTTTTAAGGGTTCTGGCGGTTTTGAAATGTGTTTCGGTAGTTTTGCTTGAAAAAACAACAACATATGCATGGTTTAGTGTACAGTTTTAAAAACATGGTTGAGCATCTGCATGTAGCCATTACTTCTGATTTTCTTCTAAACAATAATGCCGCAGATGCTTGCTGTCTGTTTTAACTAAATGGTGTTTCAACAAACGCGTTGAACCACTGTCCGTCATTTTGTCTATCAAACTGAACTTGTTTTTGGATGGAACGATCCGAAGAATTTACCGCCTCCGCAGTGAGCTTCGATAGTTTCAAAAAACAGACGATTACATTGGTTTTCATTTTATTCGAAACTTTCTGAGCAAAAACTCATTTCGTGAAACCTATATGAAACCAAAACTAGTTTATTAATCCCGAAACGTCCTCAGTATGAGCTTGTTTAATGCAATTAGGACCAAAAGCCACAGTAAACAACAAACACACTTGACCACTTAAAAAAACGTTATTAAGACAATAATCCTATATCGCTAATTGTATAAATGATTTGCCCGTTTAATCTTTGACAACCTTTGATCACAACTGATACACCAGCATAAGTTAATACATCTTACAATGCTTTGAGTTTGAGTTGAGAATGTTTGAGTTTAATACGTGTTTTTAAAAGCAATGTATTATAATGGTTTAGTGTATGAGTGATTTTATAAAAAAAAGAATAAAACGTGAACCACACAGAGCTCTGTCATTTTTAGTCAAAGAAGGTGAATAACTCGACAGGTTTAAGTGAGGTTAGTGCCCGTAAACTGGTTTAAACCCCAAGTAATTTAACATTTTACTGACCGTTCCATGTCGGTACCTAACAATCCTTAATAAACATTTCTAGTTTTTTTAAATATAGTATGTATGCACTGTGATGTTTTTTGGAGTTTTGTGCTGTTCTTCCACGTTTCTTGTTTGTGTTTTTTTTTGTTTTTGTGTTCTATATCTTTGGCGTTTACCCAGTGCCATGAGACCGGGTTTATGTTTCAACTTTTTACTACTGAGCTTGTTTCATTACATTTTAACATTAGTATTAAAAGGCCAGAATTAACGGCCTTGCTCAACATGTGCGAAGTGCTTCTGCATCATATATAACAAATTCCATCTAAATATGTTAATTGTTTTGAAATACTTATAGCTTAATTCATGTATATATACGATGACGTCACCGAAACCAAAAGGGATATCATAGTATCTCGATTTCATTCATCGAACTACTGAGGCTAGTTCGAATTTGGAAGTGTTGCGAAACAATCAGCATGGGAATAACAGCGGAGTAAAATAGACGAGCTATAAATGAGTAGTGTTGCAAAATTATTGATTAAATTATGGATCATAAACTATGTTAAAATACAACTACAATGCTAAATACTGCGTCACTACAAATCCTTTCTACTTAATGGAAGCCATTATTTCTAGGGTTTTTACCGTGGAGGTCTATTTACTATATAACCTTTTTCTTCGTGATGTTGGTCATAACATATATATTGGTATGTTGTGTACGTTAATATGCCACTCTTTTGTTCTTAATGAGCTCAGCTACCGCAACATCTTTTAGACAAGTCAATGAGAAGAATGAGTCCTGTGGTGAAGAGCGGAAAAAACGCACAATTAACTCTAATGACCGTTCAAAGAAAGGAAAAGGCTACTTTTTGCAATAGCGATAACTTATTTAGCTAATGATGCTAAAATCGAAATTATAAATAACTTTCGTTCGGAACGCAGTTCAACATCTAAGGCTAAAATAATGTGTTGCTATCGAAATATTCTGATTTGTTCATGTTGTAAAGATCTGATACCAAAAATAGCTATATATGGGTAGTGTTGCAATTATAATCGAGTCCACAATTTAAGAGAATTG